>NC_060276.1:116145245-116200303 GCF_021613505.1 Equus quagga
CCCCCACAAACTTGCAAAGTCAAAGCCACAAAACCACTAACTGGCGTTTATTATCCCAGTTGATAAGAATTCAGGAAATCTGAGTCTCTCTCTCTCCCTCACACACACACACACACAGAGGCCAAAAATGAGAATTTGGGGTCATGCAGGGTCATATTCCAATCTGTGTTTCTAACAGGTTTCGAAGTGACTACTTTGTAGAGAATGTGGATAACGTGCGTGTTTATGTGCATCTGTATCATGTATGTTGCATGTGTCTGTGTTGTAGATGTGTATCAGTGTGTATATTTTTGTATATCTTTTTCTGTGTTTTCAAGGATAAAGTCAATGGTGATAGCAAGATCCAGAGACAGAAAGCACAAGAAAATGAAACGACTTAAGGACTTTGCCAGCAAAAGCAACTCAGCATTACCCTACACATGCTCCTGGGTGTACACTGGAGCAGTGAGTCGAGCCACACAACGGAAAATTACAAAGGCAGCTGCAGTCCAGAGTTCCAGCGATTGATATGCAGGTGAGGTTGTTGGTTCTCATGCACAACATGCTAACGACATGTTACCAAGGGGAGAGCTGCTGTGCAGCCCCAGGAGGGAGGAGGACAAGGAGGCTCTAAGCTGAGGTTCCCGGAGACCTGCAACCTTCTTGGGGTTGGGGCCCAGCGCCACCCTGTTCTTATTCCACTGGACCGGTCTGCAACAGGACTGCAAAGCAAAGCACAACTCATCTGAGGGGAAAAACCCAGGGAAAAGGCGGTGTTCAACATTGCTCAGGAGTGCAAACACCCTATGATAGGACAAAAATCACTGTTAGGCACAAAAAAAATACATAGCTAGATAGAGAGATCTATCTATATATGTTAAATGCTCTTGAAATCCCACCAACACCGCTATTATTCAAATCTACATTTTTGATCTGGGTATGGAGACAGCCAGCCTGGTGTCTAAATATGGTTTCCCTATCCGAGAGGTGGCGGTTTTATTTCCAGATTCCATCTGTTCGTGACGAGTCTTGTGACATCACTGGACGCATTTCTCCGGGTCTCAATTTTCTGCTCCCTGCCTCCACATCCTTCTGCACAGCTGCCTCCTTAAGACACAGGCCCTCAGCTCGGCCAGCCTTGCTGTCTCCCTACCTCTAGGTCACCCCTGGCATATGACTTGTCACCCTCTCCAATGACCACCGTTCGCCGGTCTCCACTCTCATAACTGGGCTGTAAGCACTTCTACGGAGGGTAGGGAGCTAGGCCATCTTCTTCAGGCCTTTGTAATTTTCAGGGTCCTACACGCAAATATTTATTCCCGCGCACTGTCACGCTGTCCCTTGAATGCCCATTAGACATATAAATACATCTGTTGCTTTCGGTCACAGTGAACAATGTAAGGAAGGAAGCCGCATTTCTTCTTTTTGAGATGCAGGCAGTTAGTGTCTCAGTGAAATAACCTTGCATCTGAACATTTCCAACATAACTACACATTTCTGAACTCCTCTGTAATCACTAGTCAGCACTGCTCTGTACAGAGGCTTAACAATCATCTTCACCAAGGAAGAGAGGACAATTGCCAACTCTTTCGGATGACTTAAGGAACACACACGACAGGGTCCTCCTTTCCTAACGACTTAAGGGGTCAATGATCAGAAAGGGACGCCTGGCCAGTTCTGACTTGTGTACACGTTTGTCGCTCAAGGCTGTTACTCCTAAGGCACTCTAGTGTCTGAGTTCATTGTAAAGTACTGTGGCCCACATGTGATTTGGGGTTTCACTGGGCAGACACTTTGAATCTCGGCGTCATATCCTAGCTCTGTGACATAAGGCATGTGACTGTGCCTCATGAAGCTGCCTGTCCTCACCTGTCTGGGCAAATCACAGGTCACACCACATGGCGTCACCGTACGAGGTAGGGGCAGATAAAGCCCTTGGCATGGTAGGATCTGTGTGGCGTTTCCAAGCAGCCGGGTGCCGTGTTGCGCACCTAACAGGAAAGGGCTGGTCTATGGTAGGGCAGACCCGAACGCAGGCCTCTGTGACACCAAGCCCCCCAACACCTCACAGCACACTAAGGCGGAGCTGGCGCAGGCCTCTGAGTGGGCAAGGGCAGCCCAGCAGCAGACAAATCCAGGGCACCACCGGAACTCTGTGCAATAGAACGACCTCATTTTAACAACAAAGAGAGAGGGAGACAGAGAGAGCAAGCTTCCAGTGGATTACAACATGAGGGGGTTTCCTCATTTAAATATTACGCAAAAGACTAACTTCTGCCATACTCAAAACTAGCATACTGTCGAGATCAGCAATGGACAGCGTGCCTGGTATATCCGAGGTGGTCCAAGAATCATACTTGGGAGAGTGTGTTGCAAAGCCAAGATGCAGGGCCTAAGTTGTTTGCAGAGAGGAAGATTACCTCCTGGGACAACTCGGGCAGGACCCAGAGGTGCTGCCTTCGCAACAGAGCCAGGCTTCCATGAACAGTTGACTCTCGAGTTCCACATTCACAGTTTGAGGTTAGGATTTAGAAAGCATACTTCCGTTGGTTTCGGGTGTGAGTCACAGACAGTCTATCTGCCCTTCAGCCTGGTGGGATGCACTGGATACCACCGGTCAGGTTGTCTGATGCTGGAGAACAAAGATGCTACCAAGTCTTAGGATGGGGACCAGGTGGCTGGGGAGAGACAGGACACCCACAGCACTCCAAATGCAAGTCTCCTGAACAAGACCCTGGTGATCTTCCTGTCCCCCAGGGAATTCCCAACAGACACACTGCCTTGCCGAAGCACAGGCAGAAGGCTCTTCTGTCTGCAGACACCCCATAGGAGAACCCCAAAAGGAGATGGTGGGCAAGATACACGAGCCCAAGAGAGGCAATCAACCAATCGACCAACTAATCCACTAATAAATCGGTAGAAACACATGAGAAACATTTCCAACAGCACGAACACCCCAGAATAATGGCCTTGACCACTCTTCTCCTTGGAAACACCAGTCTACCATGGGACTCCCCAGATGGTGAGCCTCTGCAAGGTATATAGGTTATCTGATTGTCCTTCTCTCCCAGTTTCCAGGCATGCAAACAATATTTACCAAACGGACAGACAGATATGCTGGTGATGATGAAGGAGAGAGCTGTGCCCACAAGTTCTGCTCCAATTTTGTGTCTTGTAGAACCGCTTTTCGGGAGAACAAGAGCCCTGAATCATCTTTAGTCATTTCTTTACTGCAACATCTCCTCTAAAGCTTTTCTCTCTGCACCAGCGCCAAACAGGCTCTCTTCCGTGATTCTAATGCCAGGTGGGGAATGCAATTACTTTAGAAAATTGGATGAATGTTATTTCTTCAACGTCTTAACAGATGGATAGAAAGGTTTGCTACTTCCTTTGGGTTTTATTTGTGTTTGCAGGAACTTGGATAGTAACAGAAATGAAGTCGAATTAGAGAGACAGATAAGTCATTTGTGGTTAAGTGGAGAGAAGAGATTAAAAGAGAGATTCCACTCACAGACTATCCAAAACCAAATGAAGAGGGACAGCTTTCCTGAGGGGCTAGTGTCCACTAACAGAAAACATCTAGATTTGGAGATTATCAGCTGTGACAGTCCCTCAAGTATCCAACTCTATGTTTTCAGAACATGAGTCTTGAGAATCTATTCCAGGCCTCTGCTATTTCTGTGGCTGGAGACCCTCATTCTTGGTCCCAAGATGTGACACTCGCAAGTTTTTTTGACAAAATCAAGCAAATCTCTTCTGCCAATCAAAGCTCCAAACCAGTTTCTGTTCCAAAACTATTTTTCCGAAGAACAGAATCAGAGGTACAGACGAATGGAATAAAAATGATAATTTCATGTGATCTCTTGCAAAGTTTTCTGACATTCTGTCTTACTTGCTTTCCTAAAAACATACATCACACACAAAGTTCAAAGCATGGGCAAGCCTGATAGTGATCCAGAATTTTTTCAAACTGGCCAAACTGATCAGATCAAGATTTCTAGGGGAAGCAGGGCTGGCCAACGATGTTGCTCAGCTACCTGCCATAGACAGCAATCTGAGTATGCCCCGCAAGTTTGACCAGATGACCTGGCAGGACATGATATGTCTTCTGAAGCTGCAGGACAGAAGAGCGTCCTCAGGTACGCCCCAAGTGACCCCACAGTCCCAGCGGAGATCTGCCATCTCTTCTGATGAGCGTTCGGATCCCTGGGCTCAGCTGCACACGGAGCCAGCCAGGCCCGCTCTCAGCACGGGTCAACCAATATCTGACCAGGACACAGTGCCAACCATAGACAGGAGACGACAGGAAAAAGTTCCGTCTGCCTTCTGACCCCGACAGCTCCTTCCGCATTGGAAACTACTATTACTGGTTTGAGGGGCTGTCTAGAGAGGCAAAGGGGTACATTTAACAAGTATCCCAAACCGGAAGAACAGAGAAAAGTGTAACGAACATGAGACATGTTTCTACCCTCCCAGGCATGAGGTTACTCTCTCCATATTTGTCCCATATTCTGTCCTTACCCCTCACCTCCCTCCCACCCAGAGTAAGTAAGGCCCGTCCTGATGAAGGAAAACGAGGCAACGTTTTTATTTTTATTTTTTGGTTTTAAAGGTTTTTAAGGAAAAAACTTCCCAATGAATCTACGGAAGAGCATGTACAGTCAACCCCCAGGCATCCAACACTGCAAGTCACCCATTCTGTATCACGGCCAATCTTGTTTCTCAAGCGCACGCCTCCAATTCTCCTCAAGCGTATTCTAAAGGAGTGGTGGGGATGATTTTAGACACGCAAATCCAAGCTCTCCTCAAACTTACTCCACCAGAAACCAGGCCTGGGCAGAGGTAGGGACCAGGAGAAATGCATGCCTGCAAATTCTTCCAGGCAATCTGGACGTCAAGCCAGCGTTGGGAATCCCTGCTTCATGGGACTCCCCCTCACCCCCCAAATTCCCGATCTCTCACTTTTTCACCCACTTGATTTGGATATTGAAAGCTACTCCTGAAGTTTTGATCCTTGGCTTGGCATGCCCCTCCCAAACTAGATCACCATCGTCCGAAAAATGCTGAGACTGCCTACCCCCTGGCTCCAGGCCTGGAGGGACCAATCCATATTCCTCCACTCAGAAAGGGTTCTCAAACCCTGGGCCCCAGGGATTTGGCCCCCAGGCCATAGTCTGCTCACCCCTGTTCTAGAAGGCAAGGCAGATATTAATTTAAAAATGCAAACATACGTAATTACTCATTTTCATAAGCAGGATGAAGGACATGAAGAGAATTGGAAGGGATAGAGAAAGGAGAGACTTTACTTACATGGCGGGGGAGGGTCTGATGAGTTTTTAAAGTTATGAGCTTATAACTCTTTTGGCCCCTTTTTAGCTGCCGGTGGGAGCAATGGTCTCGTGACCGTCCACGTGTGAACCAGAGTGGAGCTCCACAAACTGTCACTTGAAGTCGTTATAGTTTAAAGGAAAAGTCAGATCTGAGTCACTGTGATAAGTATTATTTTATTACGGCAGACGTTTCCTTTACTTCAGTAATAGTCTGAGGAGCATCTAGGTTGTGTAACGTTTATTAAGTATGATCATATGTTGATAAAACCTTAAAAGCTACACACGTTAGGGCCCAGGTAACAGGCAATCTATGAATTGGGTTTCACCTTAATTCTCGTCACTACATCCACACACCCTTCTTCTGAACCACTTTAGTTCTTAAAAAAACGTGTTTGAATTCCTAGAAATCTAGCTATGGATGGAGGAGGTTTTCACATTACAGAACATTTTCACCTCTATTCTTCCCCACATCCTGCCAGTTTTATCAAGGTACCATTTACATACAATAAAATGCACTGATTTGTGGTGTACTGTTTGACGGGTTTGGGTAAACGTATAGAGTTGTGCATTCACCACCACAATCAAGTCTTAACAATGATTCCACTGCCCCAGAAAGTTCCCTCTTGCTCCACGGCAGTCACTGCGGCCCTGCTCGAAACCCTTGTAAATTACTGTGTTCTCGTCTGCAAGGAAGGCCAGCTTTATGCAGCAGATGTAAAGGATTAAAATTCTTTAAAACTACAAATCAAACCATACTGAAATTATAGTGGCAAAACACCCCATTTTAGGAAATTAGAGGGTGAATCTATTTACAACTCTTGCAAGTTAAATTTCCTGACAGCAAAGCCATCTTGCAGCAACTTTTCCAGAGTGGTAAATAAAGTGTTCTGTGTGATGGATGACCCATGGTGGGCATTTCCAATCTCCCTCTCTCCTCCACTTACTGAAATTCACACACACGCACACATTTTACTCATAATTAGCATGAAGAGTAGAAATGCTTAATCCTTTCCCCTGAAACTTCTCACCCCACCCGCCCTCCCACCACCATATCGAGGCCAGACTGCATGCTTTGAACCTCCAGGCTCCCTCCCGTCCTCCCCAAACCACCTGCCACTGCTCGGTGGCCCCTGTTCCCACACCATATGTTTTAGCTAAAGGCCCTTTCCTGTCATACATGCCTTGCAGCCCCATATCTCCGCTTTGAGTCCCACTCTTCAGAATCCACCCCACAAACACCATTCCTGTTCGTTAAGATCCAAATGAAGTACAACCTTTTCCCTGAAGCATTTCCAGTTGACAAAAATAAGCCTTTCTTCTTCTGAACCCCCATCAGGTTTTAATCTCTACCCGTTTGTCCCCAAACTGTACTTAATTCACCTGCGTTCTTTTCGTTTAATATAGCTCTTCCCGGGGGCTGGCCCCGTGGCCGAGTGGTTAAGTTCGTGCGCTCCGCTGCAGGCGGCCCAGTGTTTCGACGGTTCGGGTCCTGGGCGCGGACATGGCACTGCTCGTCGGACCACGCTGAGGCGGCGTCCCACATGCCACAACTAGAGGAACCCACAACGAAGAATACACAACTATGTACCGGGGGGCTTTGGGGAGAAAAAGGAAAAAATAAAATCTTAAAAAAAAAAAAAAATATAGCTCTTCCCGACTAGACTGACAGCACCCACTTTTGTTTTGTCTACCCCTGTGTTCCAGGGCCTAACACAGTGCCCGACAAAGCAAAGGCTCAGTGAGGTAACAAGAAGGAAGGAGGGAGGAGAGGAAGGCAAGGCTGGCAATCTTGGGCCTTCTCATGACTCCTCACCACAGCCATTCACACTTATGTTATAGACTGAATGTCTGTGCCCCCCCAAAATTCCTACGTTAAATCCTAAACCCCAGTAGGATGGTATTAGGTGGCGGGACCTTTGGGCGTGATTAAGCTGTGAGGGTGGAGCCCCGATGAAAGGGATTAGTGCCCTTATAAGAAGAGACACGAGAGAGCTCCCCCTCTCTCTCTGCTCTCCACCACACGAGGACACAGCAAGAAGACAGCTGTCTGCAAACCAGGAAACGGGTCTCAGCACGACCTGAATTGGCTGGCACCTTGATCCTGGACTTCCGGACACCAGAACTGAGAGAAATAAGTGTCTGTTGTTTAAGCACCTAGTCTAGGGTAATTCGTTACATTATTTTCCCCAATAATAGAGTATAAGTTCCCTCAAGGGAGGTTCTCTCTGTACCCGATTCGACTTCACAGGCTGCATGGCACCTAACCACACAAATACAGTTAAGATGATACACTGATGTCGCCTAAAGACCTGTCCACTGAGAATGTAGCTCTTCTGATCTAGTGGTAATTCAAACACAGGGGCAAAGAAACACAAACACACACACACACACACACACCCCCTTACAAGTACCGTGTGCTAGAGCCGAAAGCCCTGGGGGATGACCATGCTCCCACCTCGTCTTAAACGCGAGGTGGACAGCCCACCTCTACTCCTGACTCCCCTCCTCCAGTTTACCACCACACTGCCGTGACCGCTGCAGAGACAGACCCGACCGGCAGACTCGATTAGGTTTACTCGCCCATTAAGGGCACTTCGAAGTAACTCAATTTTTCCATAAAACGACCATAGTAAAAATATTAACTGGCTACTGAGAAGCCCTTTACTCCTTCGAATGTGTTTACAGCTACAATTACATGGCCTATTATTTATTTTATTTCGACGTATTTATACACTGAAGGATCATATGGTTTGAGGTGGCTCGCCAAAGGAAACACAACAGGAGCATTAAAATGAACATAAGAATATCCCAATGAAAGAAAATATAAACAAAAAGTAGAGAGACACCAGCGAGGAAAAGCGCCCAAATGAGCAGACCCTGGAATGTACGCAGTTACGACAGCTGTGGCTCCAACGTGACCCTGGGATTCCTGTCAACCGGAACAAAAAGGGAGGTAGGATGAGTGGGAGTTTTTGGAAATTTAGACACTTCTCAATTCTTCAGCAGAGACAACTCTATTAGCAACCTCCATTTGCAAGAGCGTAAGCACCACGCACCCGTCTCGCAAGGACACTGAGGCCCATGAGCCTAAGTGACTCATGAGGATTGAGACGTTCGTCTGCTGACTCCTGCTTTCGCTCTGCAATACCACATTAGATGGTCACCTGAAAGCCCTCGTTTCTTCTCTTCCCTAGCAGTTTTATCTTCTTTGCATTGCACTGGAGGGTATTTCAGACGGCAGTCTACTCCTCACAGGAAATTCATGCCCACAGAGCTCCGGGTCATGACTTCATGCTAACCACAGCACACAGCCGCCAGGAGCCAGCAGAACATGGAATGGACTGCACAAAGCCATCAAGCACAAGGGCAATGACATGACAATTAAACACACTTGTACCTTAAAAAAAATCTAACTGTAGGGGCCGGCCCGGTGGCGTAGTGGTTAAGTTCGTGCACTCTGCTTCAGCAGCCCAGGGTTCACCAGTTCGGATCCTGGGCACAGACCTGCACACCGCTCATCAAGCCATGCTGCTGTGGCATCCCATATATAAAATAGAGGAGGATTGGCACAGATGTTAGCTCAGGAACAATCTTCCTCAAGCAAAAAGAGGAAAATTGGCAACAGATGTTAGCTCAGGGCCAATCTTCCTCACCAAAAAAAAAAAATCTAACTGTAACTAACCATAAACGTTTGAAAAGCATACAACATACTTTGGGGATCTATTTGCAACCTAAATAACAATAATCAAGAAAGAAAGGCCCCACCCTCAAGAGAAAAATGAACACAAGATGTGAACAGTAATGCACAAAAGAAAAAATACAAATGGCTAGACAATACACATAAAAGTTCAACTTTGCTAGTCACCAAGGTAATGCAAGTTAAAAACAAAAACTTTTTTGCCTATCAAATCATGGAATTTTTTAAATGTCTAATATGGACAAAATTTCTGGAGCAGGACTGTCCCAGGCTGTTGGTGACAGGGTATAAATAGTACACCCTTTACGGAGAGCAACTCGGGGATTTCTCCCAAAAGCCTGCCTAGCTGTTCCTTGTCTAGAATTTTACCCTGAGGAAATCAGCCTGGAAGAGCACCAATGTTTCACTACGAGATGTTCACTGTGGTTTTACTTACAATTGTGAAGGGCTGGAAACAACCCTGAAAGTCTGCAGTACCTTTACTGGGCAGTCAGATCTTAGAATGCCATGCAGTAAATTCACATTCGCACTGAAAGAGGACTCCAGAGTGGGGACACTTCAACGGCCCACCGCGGTGTCGCTGGACACTGAGGTCGAGGGTGATGTTTAACGTCTTTGTTCTGCTCTCCACAACTTTCAATCAGTAAAATAAATGTTTTAAAAAAGGAAATATGATTAAAAACTGTATCCCACAGCCTAGGAAGCTGTACTCCCAGGTGAGTATAATTCTGGCTCTCAAGAACATACAGCAAGCTTACGAAATAAGGAGCCATTTTGAATTTTGGGCAACCCTACGGTAAAAGAGATTAAAATACAGTTAGAATAGCGTGTCATCTCCATAAACTAAGAGGAAATCATTTGCTTTGGTGGTCTTCCTTTGATCACAAATGCATGTGACCCAAATTCTGAAAATCCCACATCTCAGATTGTCTGATTATTGTTACTCAGCTGACCCATATTTGGAAATGGATTATTTACCCAATGGGCTTCAGATATTTATTGTACATGAAAATTTACTTTATAGACTTTATTACTACATAAAATGTCTATAACATACGTATATATGTGTGTGTCTATATATATATATATACACAAAATATATATATATATATATATATACACATGTGTGTATAAATGTTAACTATCTTCCTAGAATTTCTAGTTATTCTGTCTTTAATGGCCTCCAAGTATGTTTATGGGCCCACTGGCTAGACTTTTTAACAAAGTCATTAAATAATCAATTTCATGCAAGTCATACCCAAAAGAACTTCATTTGTGAGCAGATGACTTGACGAGGCTTTCCCACAGAACACCTAAGCAGGTTTAACTGTCAAGGGCACTGGCATTGCGTCAACAAAGCCCCGCAGGCAGAACAGGGAGTCTGCTGAGAAGACCTTGTTTTATTTGTAAATGGATCACAAAGATATCACACGTGTGTGTCTCATATAGATTTGCACGTCTTCATTCACATGAATATTGATGGCAAATGAGTAAAACAACATAACCCATGGGGCTGGATGTGTGATTTCTTTTTTTTTTTTTGAGGAAGATTAGCCCTGAGCTAACATGTGCCGCCAGGCCTTGTTTTTTGCTGAGGAAGACTGACCCTGAGCTAATATCCATGGCCATCTTCCTTTACTTTATATGTGGGACACCCGCCACACCATGGCTTGATAAGCAGGGTGCAGGTCCACACCTGGGATCCAAACTGGTGAACCCCGGGCCGCCAAAGTAGAACATACAAACTTAACCACTACACCACAGGGCCGGCCCCGGGATGTGGGATTTTTTAAGGGGAATTTAAGTCCCTGGCTTCTCTCCTTGAGAATCAAAAACTATTATAGCTGAAAGGGACCTTAAAAGTCATTTAATCCAAACTCTTATTTTATGGACGAAGAAACAGGGGGTCACCTCCATGCCATCTTGGAACCTGTGTCCCCAGTCTCTCAGCCTGGTTAGGGGTTCTTTGTACTACACCACCCCTAGAAGCCCGCCCTGGAACTCCTTCTCACTGCACTGTGGGCACACTGGACATGGGACGAGAATGTTAATACAAGAACAGGTGTGGCATCTTGTACCAGGTCTACGTTCAGGGAGTGCTTATCTGTAGGAACTCTCAACATCAGAGGTGGCAGGACTTAGAAGGAACCCGCCATACTGCATGCAAGGGCACCCATCAACTAGCTGTGTGAGCCCAGTCACTCAAGCCTCAGTTTGCTTAATGGTAAAATGAACACAGATCCATGTTGTGAGGCCCAAGATACATATGTGAAAAGGCTTTGTGAACTTTAAGGAATTAACACAAAGGATTGTGCAAATACTTTTTAAAGGTGAAAAACTAGGATCTCTTTAGACATCCAAGGATGTCTACGAGCCTCCCAGAAATGACCTGACTATCTAACCCGCTGCAGGGAAAGTCAGCTAGAAAACAAGTGTCCAGCGACCGGGGAGAGACAGTTGATCCAGTGGACACAAAACGCCAGCTCTTGTTTAAAGGGCTTCTCCACCTTGATCTTCTTAAATGTTAATGCATATAAGAGGTAAAGAATTAAAGTTAGTCAGAGTAAAGCAAATGCATCCTAAACACCACACAAAATATTGGCTTCCCCAACCTTCAAATGCCCAAAGTGGACTCTGAGGGAGCAGCCAGTCCATACAAAACAAGTGGCAGCTAGTGTACACTTACCACAGTCAGCTGTCACTCCAGCTGGCAGTGTAGGCCTTATGCAACCGGTGTGGTCAACACCAACACGTATGGTTATTTCTAGTGCTCTTTTGCAGAAATTGTGTCTGTTTTGTTCATCCATCTATGAATGAGAATAGCCTGAAGTATTTTTCCTTAAGGCATAGGGTGTGTGTGTGTGTGTGTGTGTGTGTGCGTGAAAGCGTAAAATGTTTTTTCCACTATGCATGACAAAAGCAAGCAGAGAGACGTCCCTCTTTCTACCATCTATGGAATACTTTTCTGCAACATAATCATAAAAAATACTTATAGAGTACGCCCTCAAAGATTCTGTTTTGCAAGGAAAAGAAATATGTCAGCCATTCATCAAATCTGTACCAAATCTTCAGCTATTTTATATGACACGTTAAAATATTTTTCATTCCTTCATTCTATAAGTCTTCAGACAATGTGTAAAGCAGCTGGCTGTTTAATTATAAATGCTGCCAGGTAAATTTCTGAAAGCCCTTCTTCAAACTCCTTTTCCTTTTTGCCTTTCACCCAGCATGGCCACTAAACATGCACCTTCAAAATGACTCCTACCCGTGTGAGTCAGTAAATGCAGACCCAAACTGAGTGTGTGCGTGCGTGCACACATATATATGCAGCAATTTCCCTGGAAAATGACATCCTCTCTCCATACACACAAAAGCATCCTTTAGTAAAGCAAAGGCATTTCAACCATTTAGAAATACAGCCAAAGTTAATAATAATCTGTTGCTTTTGTCACGATATAAAAGGCAAAAAAAAAAACCTCCCACAGCACATGTACAGGAAAATCTGTAAAGAAATGGCATGTCTCTAAATTGTCACAATCACACCAGAGAGAGCAAAATCCAAGAACTGGAAAATGCTCAGAACCACACTGATTCCATTTTCTCCACTGACATTCTTTCATTGCAATTAGCAGGCTCTGTGTGCATTTACCCACAGAGCATTTTTTCATGACTAAACATGCATACCTGATTTCACGGCTTTTTTTTTTATTTTGATGTGGCTGACTCACCATTTCCTTTCAATATCCACATTCAATGCCTCAGTCGTGAAAATGCTTATTTCTTACTTCCGTGGGAAAAGCACGGGCACAGCAAGGAAGACGGGTCTGCGTGCAGTGCCAGAGTCCCGAGCGAGCCTCCCCGGTGACCCTTCTGCAGGGAAGGCAGGTCTGCGGATCTCTCATGAAGCAGCCTCCACATACCAGGGGCTGCCAGTCACACCAGGGTTGCGGCTTGCAGCCCAGAACGCAGTAGTGAGAGGCACTGCCTTCTAGTTCCAATGCGTTTAGAGCCAGCTGTGAAAACCAAAGCTGCCAAAACAGCATGTAGCTACAAGCACACACACGGCCCCGGCGTGCATGTCTGCACACATACGTGCACGCATGCAGAGCTCGAGCCGGAATCTGCGCCCCGATTTGCAGTATTTGTCATCTTCAGGCAGAACAACAACTAAACAAGGAGACTGTGTGCAGATCTCCCCAGATCTCCCCTCTGCACTGCGAGCTGACAACCTGCTCTTCAAGACAGGAGAACAAAAGAGGCATTCGGAACCACAAACCCCAGCAAATAGCATAGGCGTTAGGAAACCAGAGGATGGGATAGGATGCCCTAAAAACACGAACACAGCGGTCTCGTACCGGCTCTCCACTTGCCCTCTTCAGCGTGGCAGATGCTGCGAACCCAGCACTGTGCTTCCGTCAGGGACCCACAGCTCCGTTCTGCCACGGCCCCTGAGTCTTGCTGCCTCCAGCACAGAGGAGTTTCAAAGCCAGGCTCACAACAGCCTGTCTGTGCCTGCTGCCTCGTGATGGACAAGTTCATGCAGGATCCGTCAACTCTAACCTCCATGACTCAAGGCTCTCTTGTATTCCGTGTTACTTCACTGACAACTCCTGACCTCAGGGGAAACCTTCCCAAGGCTTCTGTACTTAGACCCCTGAAGGCCTACCCTTTTAAACCCCAGAAGGCTTGGATGTCTTCCTTTTTATAATTTAAAAGGGGGAAATATAGAAAAGCCTACTGCACAAATTTTACACAGCTTTATCTATATAACTATGCTAGATAATCACATAATGTGTGTGATAAATGGTTCAACTCCACAATCATAATAAAGTTAGATGGAACAACGAAGTTAAAAGAAAACACACATTGAATAGCCTATTTTACATCTATCTGTATTCTTGGGTTTACATTGCACACTCATTAGGAATGTAATCCACCAACGAAGTGTTTCCGGAAGTTCTACACTGTACAAGGCATTCAGTGAGGAAGACAAAGGAGTTGCAGGCTGACCCTGACGTACCCAATTGTCACTTCACAATGATCTGTATTTAAAGTCCCTGCGCCCCCCCTCCACTCCTAGCAGCCCTCACATCCCCCATGGGAAGCGGCCCTCCCACCAGTGTCCCTGACAGCCCCTGCCCATAGGGAGAGCTCCGACCCTCCCCAGTCTCGCACTTACCCTTCAGGGTGGACTTTCTCTTTCCATCTGCTTCTATCAACCTCCTCTACTTCCGACCCTTGCTCATTTGACCAAATAACACAGGCTACCTTGCAGCATCTCCTGTAATACTGCTATTTGAGTAAGAGCAACTTTCATTTTTTTTTCACACCTACTTGATCTTAGGCACTGTGCTGATGCATTAATGTTATGTCAATTAAGCATTTAAATTAGTCTGCAAGTAAGGCTGCCATGGACGTCCCATCATCCAGGAACATGAAGTTACCAGTAGGCTTAGGTGGCCTGATGTAATCACATTGAGGAGGTAAATGAGGATTTGAACCTGTGTCTTTGACCCCAAAGCCCACATTCTTTCTCCTACTTTTTATCTCCACATGTTACTGTACCAAGTACATGACTCCCATCACTAAGAGAGGGTGCCATCCACCCCAGCCCATCTCCACACCCTTAACACTCAGTGTGCAGTGCAAGGCCATCCTCGTAAAACGTATCCAGTAAGAAGCTGGTGGCTGATTAGATAGTTCATCATACTTCCTGCTCGAAAGGTGTGCTCCTAATATTTACAAATTGAGTAACTCAATAATGCATTATAAGAACACAATTTTAAATAAACACTTCATTTTAGAATAGTTTTAGATTTACAGAAAAATTGTAACTTTAGGAAAGAGTTCACACATACCCTATACCCAGTTTCCCCTCTTGTTAGCATCTTACATCACTACGGTACATTTGTCCCAATTAATGAACCAAACTGGGGCACATTAATATTAACTAAGTCCACACTTTATTCAGATTTCCTTTCCACTTAATGTCTCTTTTCTGTGCCAGGACCCCACCCACGGTACCACACTGCATTTACCTGTCGCTCCTCCTACCTAGGTGACAGCTTCTGTGGCTTTTTTTTTTTTCTGAGAAAGATTCACTCTGAGTCAATATCTGTTGCCAATCTTCCTCATTTTGCTTGAGGAAGGTTCACCCTAAGCTAACATCTGTGCCAATCTTCCCCTATTTAGTATGTGGGTCGCCACCACAGCATGGCTGCCGACAAGTGGTGTATGTCCACACCCAGGAACCGAACCCGGGCCACCAAAGCGGAATGCGCCAAACTCAACCACTAGGCCATGGGGCTGGGCCCAGGAGATTTGTCTCTTCTCCCCCACTTATTAAGTTATTCAATCATTTACGTATATCAGTACAGGCTTAAGGATATTTATTTTATATATTAGGCTATAATCCAGTAGTACTTTATTTTGTTGCTTGAATTATTCCAGCTTTGGCCACAGGAAGCCCTTTAAATTGGTTTCCATGTCCCTCTGACATATCCTCATTGTTGCTTGGGTGGTTTGTTTTTGTTAGTACTTCCTTACTTTTTGGCACTACGAGATGTTCCAGGCGCATTCTGTATACTCCCTGCTCAAGCCCCAGGCATTTCTCTAAGGAGGCCTGGTTCCTTCTATTAGCGACAGGAATTGGAAATCAAGATCTGGGTGCTGGTTGTGCTCGATGAATCCATTTTTAAAGGAGACTCTCAATGAATTATTTCTAAAGAGAAAGCACTGTTATAAGATTAAGGTTCACAATTGGGTTTTCATATATCCATGCTTCCTAGAACAAGGCATCATTATCAGTGCGTATACAACGCTCAAAGCTTTTCATAGCTTGTGCTATGTTAATACTATTAAGACCTCATATTGTAAATATTTCTAATAAATTGCATACAAATTTGCCTTTAATTGACACAGAACGTTTGTGCCCTTGAAAAAGCCCACAAATAACAGAACAGAACAAAATAAGCACCCTAGTGTACTTATATTCCAAAAGAACTCTTCCTCCTAGCCTCTCAGGCAGTCTTGGTGAAGCCTCAAACCTTTCCCGAATCATTTCATCTGTCTTGAGCCACATGCCTGGCCCTTATGGTCCAAGGATGCCGTCCCTACCCCATGCTGTCCCTACAAGTCGGAACATCACACAGGAGCCAGTGCTTATACCATCCTGCACTCTCCTATACTCTCACACTGTGAACGAGGCATGGCCACCTCTGCTGGGGTGAACAATGCAAACTCCCAAAGTTAAACAACCAAACAAGACAAAAGTAAAATGAAATGACAGGAGAAATGGATATCATGCTGTAGGAAAACCATTTTAAAAAGCTTCTTTGAAAACGTCCAGACTGACCACCATGCAGGTCCCCCATTGCCAGTCCAGGAAGCACACCCACTGAAGACCATCCCTCAACCAAATCCAAGGGCTGGCAAGGCTCTTCTGTAAGGTTTTCTTGGGGCACAGCCACGCCCACTCCCTTACATGCTGTCCACGGCCGCTTCCATGCTACGAGAGGTGTGAGTCCCCACAACAGGAACAACATGCCCCAAAGCCAAGATATTGACTTGCTGACCTCCGAGCTGCAGCCGCATTTCTCACACTTGAGTAATGCAGAGACTCATTTTAAACTTAAAAAAAAAAAACCTTTTTTTCTTGTGGATTCCCAGTGTTGACTGAAACTTGTTAAAAATTGAGATAAAGTTCACATATCATAAAATTCGCCCTTTAAAAATGTACAATTCAGTAGTTTTTAGTCTAGTCACAGAGCTGTGTAAGCATCACTAATATCTAATTCCAGAACAGTTTCATCACCCCGAAACAAACCCCACACCCATCAGCAGTCCCTCCCACTCCCTCCATGCCTCAATTCCTGGCAACCACGAACCTACTTTCTGTCTCTATGGATTTGCCTATTCCGGGGTTATATACACACGGAATCACATGTGGCTTAGATTATTTTTTTATACTGTTAAATATCTCTAAATATAAACTATTTTCCTTATTTTTATAGCTTTTAGGCTATAAAATACAAAACAAATTTGCAAGCTATATGAGTGCAAAACTATAAAGACAATGTTAGTTTAACGTGAGGGATGGCATGGCTTTGCTAGGAATGAACTGTTACTCTCATGGTCCCAGGCACATCAGTGTCACTTCTTCTGGGTTCAGGTACCACGGTTTCCCAGATGCCACAAAAGGCCCCATCACCTGTCTTTTGACTGATGGGACACAGAGCTCTGTCGGCATGGCACCCTGACATCTTGTCCCTCGTTCTAGAAGGAGAGCTTGGTTTCCATGTGAGCCTGGACCTACTCTTTCCTCCCAGCCAGGGACAATTATGTAATTACTGCTGACAATGAGACACTGCCACACACACAAGGTGTGGTCATGCACATTACCCAGAATATCCTGATACGAATTTTAAGATTAGAATGGAAATGAAGACACAAAAAATTCAACTCACAAGGAGAATGTGTGTTTCCAAGGATATGCTCCAAGCGCTAGGTTTGAAAAAAATCTAAAGTAGATAGACTTTTCAGCTACCGCTCCGTCACTATCCATGCTTCTGTCTTCCTGCTTCAGCAGCCTTTCCTCTGAATTCTGGTGCTGGTGAGTTCTGTGGTGGGAGTAGGAGGAAAGAGGGATGCTTGAGTGGGGGCGGGGGTTGGGGGAAGCCTCTTGGGGGATATAGACAGAAAACATTCTCCTGGCTCTGACCTGCTCCTCTGGAAATTCCTGGGGTATGTGCAGGTTTAACATGCACTTGGAAATATTTTAACACATTTTAGATTGCTTAGAAAAGGAGGACTCATAGACTGTTCTCCTGTTTTATTTCAAATGTATGGACCTTCAGAAAATTTATGGGTTAAATTGATATCTGAGACTAGCTGCAGGAATCTACCAACCACTTAACACGCTGAGTCTGTGGGAAATGAATTCTGACCGCCAAGTATCCATCTCACCTCTAACTAACCACCACAGTGCGTTAGGAAGACAGTCCAAGCGCATACAGTGTAGCATTTCAAGTTAAACATTAAAAATAAACCCATTTCAGGAGTGACCACTTAATTGGGTACAAGGTTTCCTTTTGGGGTGATGAAAACATTCTGAAACTGGATAGCAGTGATGGATGCATAATGTTGCAAATGCACTCAAAAGTCCCTGAATTTACACATTCAAATGGTAAATTTTACATTATGTGGATCTTCCCACAATTTAAAAATAAATAAAATCTTTGCAACTCCATTTCAAAAAATAAAAAAGTAATTTAGACTAATTTAAACGTTAAAGCAAGAAATTTACAGTAACTGCAGAGACAAATAAGAGCCAATGTGGCCCTATGTATAGGCATCTACAAAGACTGAGTCCCAAGGGACTCACTGAGAACCAGACACACTGCCCAGTCCTTGCAGTCATCTTGTGAGGGAGCTTGCTTACCCTTGGCGGGCCTGAGATTCCCCAGTGGTCTTCTCCAGACACTATGATTTCAGAATCCTAATGTAAAAATGCCAACAGAGATAGCACAGGGAAAACTTGCTGCAGTTAAGCTGCTTTGCCCCTGCCCAAAACAAAGAGACAGCCTGCAATGGAGGTCTGCTTTCCAAAGGTCCTGAAAACAAATGATGCTGAAGAAGGCTTGGAGGCAGGCAGGTGTAGGAAGGAATGTGTTGACTCAGCCAGACCCTCGTGGGTCATCAGGGATGACCTTGCTCGAGTCTGTGAAGCGAGTTTTCATTCTATCACAGTTTTATAATGTCCACTTCTGCAATGATGCCTACTCATGACACCACCCACAAGAACACGATGGCGCTCTCTCATATTCTGTACCCTCTGCAGGGGAGGAACTGAAAGCAGATGTTCACAGTTCATGGATGAGATGTGCTTATATTTCTAACACAGGTTGATCATACTGGCTTGATTCAGACATTTGACTTCACTCATTAACGGTAGGAAAGCCAACTAAATAGAGATTACGTAGCATGATGCAGTAAGTCCCATTAGAAGAAACAGGCATCCAAGATCTGCCACTTTACAATTCGGTTCTCGAGTCAAGATGACAGTACCATAACTAGACAATGAACCAGAAGAGCTGATAAGAATTAAAAGGTAGCAAAGATCATCTCCAAAGTAGTCAGAGAAGGCTTCGCCCACGCCTTCGCCAATTTGAATAGCTCTAACATGAGGAGTATTTCAATCCATATGGCCATGCCAATGGGTGCTGCCCAGACCATCTCAGCCCTAAAACATGGTAAATTGACCTAAAACACAGCACACAGGAAGGAAGCATGGCTGGAAGAACCAAGAGAGGATAAAGGGTGTGGGTGTGTTTAGCTGGATTTTTGGAGCAAGGCAAAAACACTGAAGAGTACCTTTACATGCCAATTCAACCAAGGTTAACCAACAAGGGCGGGAGCTTTGAAGAGAGCAGTCAGCTGAGTAAGAAAGAGACGGTAAGATCAAACAGCAGAGGATTACTGTATCAGAACAAGCTGTGGAAGTCCCCGCATCCAGAGCTCCATGGCCTCCCAGCTTGTTGCCTGACTAACAAGGGAGCTCTTGTGCAGTCACCGGGGGCGGGTGCTGAGGATGAAGGGGCAGCTTCTGGAGGGCTGTGCATTGTTCTGGGAAAGCACCAGAAGTCACGTGATCGCAGCAATTCCGTCAGAATCCAATCAGAAGGTAGAAGCTGCCTCCAGACATGCTGTTTCTAGAAGACTCTGCCTCCCCTCCCATCCAGAACTCAGATGTCTGGGTTCAATGTTCATCCATGCTTCCTCCCTCTTCCCCTCAGCATTTCAAGTAGTTAATACCTCCTGCCCTCCTTCAGCCCACTTTCTCCCTCCATGTTGGTGCTTTGTGGACCTGTCTCCCTGGTCTTGCTTTCTCATCCCCACCCCCAAACCCTGTAACCCTCAAACTATTGCCTTAAAATGCTTCCTTCCAAACAATGTGCAGTCACAAGACCAATCCAGCAAGGAAACAAATCTGCAGTCGCTTGTCCTGACTCTGCCTTTCCTAAATCCACACGGGAACAAATATGAGGAGAAAACGTATGCAGCTACAAATGGAGACGAGAAAACAAACCAGCAGACCTGAGTACTGTGTTTCCTACAGCTGCTGCTTCTCATTTCTGAGATGACGGAGGTAGGTCCGCAAGTACTCCACACACAAAGAGAACTGCTCTGTCCAGGGCACTGCCCTGTCCTGGAAGGCAGCTATGCCCGATGCCAGGCCCAGCCCTGGAAAACTTCCAAGCTGAAGTTTCGTCTTGTTATCCCAGGCAGGCTTTATAATTACCCAGCGGAGCAGTTCAAAATGGAAAGCTTCAATTGCCCCTTAGCTAATTGAAGGCCAGGAAAAGTAAGTATCTTCCCTAAAGCTACAAATGAAGGGTAGAGCTCGGATGGTGAATCTCTCTTACTCACTCTGAAATCTACTTGTAAGCAACTTGTTTAGTAAATGAAAAACAGTCTTCACACTACCCTCTGTACACCAAGCCACCTCTCAGGGAAAACACACAGCAAGGTGACCCTCAGGTGGATTTCGTTTAAGAACTTAACATTAAAGCACATTTTCCCTAAAGAGCTCGATTTCATATGAATTCCATTTTGTGGCTGTTCCTGGAATTCTCATTCTCCACCTCCTCATCTGTCCCAACAAAACACAAGCCTGCAGGTCAATGCCAGCCCATTGGCAGCAGCTCTGAAAGGCGGGGGTGGAAACGGCTGGAAGAAAGTAGAGAAGAGGGAAGCCGCCAGCACCTAGAGCCGCCCAGCACCACCCCAGATCTCCTTTTAGCTTCAGTCTCCTGAGCCTCCCAGAACACAATCCTCAATGAAAAACTCTCAAATTCAAGGAGCAATAATCAAATGTAGCAAAACTTAGCTTTCTTACAAGGTTTAAAATTCGACACTGGAAAACAAGTCCACACTACCAAATTTATTTTGAGATGTTTATGTCTTGATTCAAAATGCTATGCCAGCACAGAAAGATAAGCAAGGCCCGTTTTACTGTCATGTACGCTAAAATCTTAAATAAAATTTCAGCATACAGAATGTGCCAACACGGAAATATTACTCACCATGATCAAGAAGGATCGACTCAAGGAATGTTAGGCTAGTACCCACCCATTCATCTACCAATCTATCCTTCCACCCACCTACCCACCCATTCATCCATGTACTCATGCATCCATCTATATACCCATCTATTTATCCACCCACCAACCCATCCATCCACTCATCTCTCCATTCATTCAGCTAATGACTGGTCCATCTATCAGTCAGTATGCTTACACAGGGTCCCCTTCCCAAGCCATGCAGGTCCACCCAGCTGCCATTTGCTAGGCAGGTGCCCTGAGGAAGGCTCATGGCATCCCAAGGATGGCCTTATAAGCATCAAGGCCCTGAGGGAGAAATGAGCTTGGCTTGTTCAAAGGACAGAAAGGTGGCAATGAGGCCTGGGGATGGGAAGAGAGAGTGACAAAGGCCAGCTTGGAGAAAAGAGGGCATACAGGGCCTTGCAGGCCATAGTAAGGAGTTGGCATTTTATTCCAAGTGCAAGTAGAAGTCATTGAGTGGCTGGGGGAGGGAGACAACTATAATCTGATTTATATTCCAAGACCAGCTTATTAGGCGCTAGGGGAGGAATGGACTGTGGGGGTCAGCCATGGAAGCAGGGACAGCAGCGAGGAGGCAGCTGCCGTAGTCCAGGCTGCAGATGATGAAAGCTTGGACGGAGATGGGGAGAAGAACACTGACCTCAGAGAGTCTGGAAGCAGAGCTGGTCAGATAGAGATGGACTGCACAGGGGACGTACAGGAGGGGCTTAGGCATCTGCAGCAAGGTGAACGAACGGAGGAGCTATGGCTCAGATCAGAGCCCAGACAGGACAATGCTGGAGGAGCATAAGAGTTCAATCTCTACTCTCTTCAGTCAGAGGCGCTACCAGCCCTCCAGGTGGGGGGACAGCTCCATGAGAACTGGTGAAGGGCGCCGCAAACATATCTGCCAGGAGAGCACCAGGGTCACCCCTCTCCCCACACCATCGCAATCTGCAGGGAATGCCTCTTTTCAGGGTGCCCACAGGCATCTGCTTGGGTCAACTCTTAAAGGCAGTATTACTGAGCCAGAAGGTGTGTGCAACTGTAAAGATTCAGTCACACGCTGCCAGAGAGCCCTCCAAAGAGGTTTCGCCAAATTCCCCTCTTCACCAGCTGCACACTAGGATGGCAGCTCCCCTCTTCCCTTTATTTTAAATACATGTTCATCAGCTCAGTGATGGAATGGCTCCTCCCAAGAGAGCTGATGTAGTTGACAGAAGTGGTCAGTAGAAGGTATAAGGGAAAGCAGAGACATTTCTCCCAGTGTCATGCACTAATTGTGCCCTCCCCCCAAATCCACACATTGAAGTCCTAATCCCCAGGACCTCAGAAGGTGACTGTATTTGGAGATAGTCTTTAAAAGGTGATTAAGGAAAATGAGGTCATCAGGGGGACCCTAATCCAGTCCGAGTGGTGCCCTTACAAAAGAGAAGACGAGGACACACAGAGGGATGGCCGTGAGGACACAGGGAGAGGGTGGCCATCCTCAAGTCACCGAGAGAGGCCTCGGGAGAAACCAACCCTGCCCACACACTCATCTTGGACTTCTGGCCTCCAGAACTGCGAGAGAATACATTCCTGTTGTGGACGCTGCCTGGTCTCTGACATTTTGTTATGGCAGCCCAAGCAAACTGCTACAGCCAGCATTCAAGAACCCCAAGTCAGCGGGGGAGAATGTCTGCAGAAAGCCAGCCCCTGTTGGTCATAACGACTGAGCTTGGAGATGTGGTGCAAAACCTCTGGAAACAGTGGGAGCTGATGGGTTGGGACAGAGTGAGTAAGGTGGGCTGCTCATGACAGGAAAAGCTGGAGGTAACCAAATGCAGCTAGATTTGTTCCCTCTGGTTTGGCTTTATTTTAGCTCAAACACCACCTGTCTTCCCCATAACTCAGCCAGAAAGTTATCTCACCCTCTTTCCTCCAACACCCTAAAGCACCATGTAACTTTTTACAAAAATCACAATGATGTATCATCATTTCACTGGTAAGTATGGGAGTCTCCTCTTCCCTCCTACACTGCAAGGTCCTTTGGGGACAAAACCTTTGTCCTACTTGTCTTCATATAGAACACAGAATCTTGAATCTCAAAAATGTTCTCAATCAGATTTGCATGAATAATAATTCTCATCCTGACACTCTTCTGTCATCCCAACAAATCACAACAAAATTATATTTATAGTCTTTATGTTATACTTATATCAATTTATATTCTTTATATAGACATGTTTACATTACTTTAAATTTATGCAAAACATTGGTCATCTTTAAATCTTTACATTATAGATTTTGTTTTTGGTGAGCAGAGAACAGTCTTTGCCTGAATATTCGTTTCTTTTATTCTCAAATTTAATGTTTCAAGTGCACCATTACTTGCCAACACTTCAGAAAACAAACATTCTCTGGAAAAAGTTGAGAACGGCTTTTCAACATTCTTATTCTAGAATTTCATTTGAGTCTCGCCACTCTTCAAAAACGCAGACAACAATTCTGAAAATTGCTGGGTTTGTAGCTCAAAAGCAGAAAGCTTCTGGAACTAATTTCTTCAGAGCGGCCCCGCAGTCTGCTGGAAGACAGGGCCATGATAAATGAGGCAGAGGGACCCTCCCCCTTCCTCTTGACCCTTTCATGATCGAGAGTGCCATCAACAAAACACACACACAATCTGTACATTACAGCTATTCAACGTGCCTCTCTGTTCACAGCAGAGGCACTAAACTCCAAGCACCACACGCCCCCTCCGCAGTTGAAATTGAACGCTCAGGGCCCGAGTGCAGGAGCCATGCCGATCCCACGTGTGCAGGGCGCACGGAGCGCCCCACCCGCACTGCAGTGCAGGGGCGCCCTCACAGCCCAGCAGGGCCCAGAAGCCGGCTTTGAACAAAGATCGCAGCTGGTGCCCAGCACGTGACTTGCTCAGAATCCATAGTAATAAAACTATCGCTGTGCTTCTCAGACACCGGGAAATTCTGTAGGTGTATTATTCACCAGCCTTTCTCACCCAGGGGTTCTTGGTTTTAGCGATACAGATTAAGTAATTGCAGCAACTTCCTACACAAGCATACACAAAATACCACTCCTGTTCTCAGAGCCATGTAAATATTTGGTCCTCTCCTATAAGGCGAAAAGCACTCAGTTTAAAGCCAAATGAAATAAATCCCATTACACAAGGCTCTCAAAAGCAAACATTTAAATTGGTTATTTCTACAACAGGACCTTGAATATTGAGGTTAGTGTTTAATTTGCACACTGCACCAATCACCTGAAATTCTCAAGGCAACAGAAAAATCTGCCCTCCATGACCCTATTGTGCACACATGTCTTTCCATTCCTCCACCGGCCCTTTGAAAATACAGTTACACCACAGCTCCTATGTGATCTAATCTATGCTCTCTTCTCCCACCCTCTTCATGTATGAAGGGCAAGACAACACGATGTATTCAATCTAAATTCCATTGTCGTTACAATTAAACAGCTACACTCGCCACATTTTAGAATTATGGCACACAGCACTGTTTGCACTCCTGCCATCACAGTTCTTTCAGATGCTCTGATCCTCTCTTGGGGAGCCAACTGACTTGATTTCTATTTTAAAGCTCAAAATTAACTCATTAAGCCCAATTTAGAAAGGTTTGCCCTATTCCTTTCTGATGATCCTTCCAGACAACTCCGATTCAGAGATGTGCCCCAGCACCCCAGCTGCATGCTGGATTGTTAAAGCATCCCTTCAGTCAGCTTTCTGGGAAAAGCATTCCGTTCAAGCACGTTACACTGGAGTTCTCATCCTGTCAACATAAAGAACCTCTCTGTACGGAAAACACAGCAGCCATTTTAAGAACCAGAAGTGCCACGATGGCATTAGAAGGCGTCGCCACCCTTGGGATTCTTCCGGCAGCCGTGCAGGGCCAGGGTCATGGTCATGCGCAGCCAGGGATGCTGGAAATCACACCCAGCTAGTAGCCACTTTGGGTTTGGCCAAAACCAGATGCCTGGCCACGTTAACCAAGCATTCACCCACCATAAAGAAGCCTACCCCCAAGATGCCTTCTTAGTAACCCTAAATCCAAAATTCACCTACCTCGGGGTAAGACGTCCCTCCTCGGCCCTGACCGTGGGGGAAAGTTCTTTGTGCTCACCAGGGTCCTCTGCTTGTCGTCGTGGTTCAACGGAAGCTTCCTGCCAGGGGCAGCACAATGAGACACCAAGTTATCAGGCTGCCTTCTTCAAGACATCTATTATTACGAACCCCCTCATTGTGGGTTCGCCTGCCAGCCTGTACCACAAAGGCACTGACGCAGCCTACTGTCTCCTACCAACACGCAGCCACGGGACTGGCCAGCTCAGCTCCCCAAAAGGTTTCATCGAAACGACTCAACTAGACCGTGCGTCCACTTCAGCTCTGGCCAGGAAGCAGAACTCCTACGTCAGGTCTGTAAAACCGTATGACACAATTGGCCAAAAAACCCAAATCAAATACAGCTGGTTACAACTCACTGCAGTGAAGCCTCGAGCCCCGGGACTTGTCCGAGTCTGGGATTCTTCTCTCCTGACTGAGCAAGCGTGGAATTCTCCAAGGTCACGCTGCACAGTGCACAGCCCAGGGCACTACCATGGCAGAAACAAACGCTTGCAGTGTCTGCATGGCCTTTCAGCACCAGGATGCCACAGAGAACCGCGCAGCTCTCTTTACATGCACGTGCGAAGTGTGTGTATTAAACCTACTACTGGCTCTTTTTAAAAGAAACTGCATCTGTTGCTGCAAGAATTTTTTTCTTTGAAGTATATAAATGCAGATTTAAAAGGCAGAAAAAGCAGGGGGAGGGAGGGAGAGACTGGCTGTTGACTTTGAAGCATGGATGTGAATATGCAGTTTTCCAGAAGCCCTGAAGTGAATTTTTACCATCAAAACTCTTGCCTCAAAAAAAAGTGAAATAGTTTAATGCGTTGCATTTTTAATTACATTTGTCCCAGAGCAATGTTTAAAAAATATTTGCAAAAAAACAAAAATACTAAAAATATTAAATGATGTCGATATTTGAAAAGTGGGTATCATATGTTGTCTTAAGCCTTTACATAAAGCATCCCTTTTCATTTCAGAGGAGAACCTAACACTTTCTCTCGTTTCCCCTTAGTTCTTTCCTTGGTGTTAATGCAGGGACTAGCTAACCAAGGGGAAAGACAGCTGAAGCAAGAGACAACGAGGAGGCTAGGAATTCAAGATGTGGGTGAAAATATGGCACTTAAATTGTTGTGACAAGTCAGTTCTGTCCCCAGGTACCTTTCACACAAATCGATGCTGGAAGAGCAGATGCGTGTAAATGCTCAAACGTCTGGACCCAGACACTGGACCATCATATTTAGGGGTGTCCAATGTGTGCCTTAAGATGGTGGTCAGGGGGTGGCTTTGTCCTTGCTCACACGCGATGCTTACCTGTTTGTAGAGGTCTGTGGACGGTGATGACCGGGACCTTTCGTGAATGTACTGTGGCCTCTCATGCTGGTCCAGACCTGCATCCAGAATGTCGTCCGCTGAGTGATACCTCCCTGAACTCCTGGCTTCCAGGGCATTCCTCTGTTCCCTCCAAGAGGCCTGATACTCTGCGAAGGTTCCAAGTCTCTGAGGCGGTTCTGACTTCCCCAGCTTCCCCGCTGTCCTGTGACCGTCGGCGTTTTCTCCAAAGGAGGTCGTGTGGGCCCTCTTCTGGAAGCAAGGCTCCGCATCCTCGCATACGTGGCCTCCCGTCCACGGCCTCTCCAGCTTCTCTTTCGAGAGCCCACAGAGCGCTTGCCTCTGCCCAGGCCTCTGCTGAACAGGCCTGCTCGTCTCCTCAAAAAACTTCCACCTGTCGGCAAAGGTGCCCATGGTCTCCTGGGATGTGCCGGGGTGCTGGGGTGGGCGGTGATCCCCGGAGAGCCCCACCTCATGCATCTTCTCTGGTTCTGAGTACGATTTCAGTTTCTGCTCTACCGTGAACCGTCTCCGGCCCCCTATGCGGGGAACATGTGGCATGCCACCTGCAGATGACGGCGGCTTGGCCAGGCTCACCTCCCAGGAGCGGGGGACAGGGTTGGGGTCCGTGCTGTGGTCCGGTAACCCTGTGTAGTGGTCAGCTGGGCTGGGGTCCAAGTCGCGGCGCTTAAACGACGTGGCCCTCAGGACCCGGGCTTGGGCCTCCTGCAGGTGGTCTTTATAGGTGCCTGGGAAAGAACCTTCTGGGCCGGCACCCGCGGCCTCTTCCTCACCCTCGCTGGTGCCAGCCAGAGTCACCGTGCTTTTGCTTTTCTGCAGCTTGGCTCGCCGCATCTGGATCTCGTTCCTCAGGGTGGTGGCAAACCGGTCACTTCTCCGCGTGGGTTTGCCCCCCTGGGCATCGAGGGGTGGCGGCCTCTCCGGGTCACCCTCCTGGCTGTCCTCGGGCCGGCGGGTGCCCTCCTGGGCCAGTAAGTGCAGCATGGGGGTCTGCCGAGGGGAGATCTTGCTGCTTTCTCCATCAGCCCACGGGAGGCCGGTCATTGCCTTCTTCAGGCCAGCTCTCTCCATGACTCCTGGGGAGCGGCCCTCCGGGTCCCCGCTTGCCCTCCCAGGGGCGCCCCGGGACCCCTCAAGCAGAGACAGGCCGCCCCGGGGCTTGGGGCCCAGTGGCTGTGTGGCGGGATGCCAACCGGCCCCCCGTAGCGGCACGGCCCTGGTGCCCCCCTGAAGGCATTGCCTCATGGGGGCGCAGAAGCGGCTCTGCCCACTGCTGTCCCCCTTCTGGTCGGCAGCGCTGGGCCACCTGACCTGAGTGGGGCTGTCGTCCTGGAAGCCCCCAGTGAGGGCCACGTGGAGCTGCTTCCTCGGCGACGTGGTGGCGCTGGGGCCCTCGTACAAGAAGGGACTCTCGTCGCTGTACTGGCGAAGGTGCTGGTACCCATAGGAAGGCTGTGGGCAACGCACATCTGTGCTGGACAGAGAGGCTTGGAGCCGGCTGGGGGCCTCATGGTCAGAGGCCGGCCATTCGCAGGGTGCATCCGGGGCCCAGACTGACCCCCCAGGTCTCCTCCCGTCGGTGGGATGTGCCAGCCTTCGCTGCTGGTCGCCAGGTTCTGGCCTCCAGTCGCTGCGGGGCTGAGCCCAGGTCAGGCCTGGAAAGTGCTGCGTGTCAGCCACCTCTGAGAATGGGGGGCCCTGGGCCTTCTCGTGGCTCTTGGTGGCAGCGAAGCTATCACTGCGGAGAGGGGGAGGTGGTGGGGGAGGGGAAGAAGGTGCTTTTTTCTTATCGGGAACATACCAGACCGGCCCAAAACTGGACCTCCCAGAGGAGGCCACCTTGGGCTCAGGACTATCATCTGGCCTGGGGCTTTTGCTGGTGTCACAGAGGACCCTGGGTGGGAAATACCCGAGCCTGTCCTCTAGGCCCTGAGGGTCACCGGCGGCCTGGCCCTGCCGGCTGCTGCCCGGCTTGGAGGCCTCCCACAGGCCCACTTTGTAGAGGATGTTCTCTGTGGAGGAGGCATCGGCCTTGGGCAAGGTGTGGTCAGGCGTGCTGGAGCTGGTGGAGAACGAGCCATAAGCCGAGTCGCGCTGGTTTGGGCCGCCCAGGTGGTCGATGCTGCTGTTGGACTTGGCGGCCGAGAGGCGTCCAGAGGAGTAGGGCTGGCAAGGGTGGTCCAGGCTGTCGACACTGCCCAGGGAGCTGAAATGGTCAGAGGTGCGCTGCAGAGTCGTCTGCTCCCATGTACCTGACAGGTCATGGGAGGAAGAACTAGGAAACGAGAAGAATCACAGGGAACAGTTGGCTTTAGAATCGAGTTACAGCAAAGGGCAGTTGAGATGACAGCACCGTGAACACGGCTGGCCCTACGCAGGCATCAAGATGCCGGGCCCTGATAACTGTTCCTGGAACAGGATCCCTGGACCCAAAGTGTGACATCCCCACATCCAAATCTCAGCATTTCAAAGAGCAACATTCTGAGGGTAGGTTCAAAGGCCCAAGTCCTCCTCATGTGATGCCTTTTCCCAAACAGAGACCTTCAAATGCCCCCATACATTTCTCAATGCCTGCAGGTGGTCAAAGCCCACAGCGGTCACCAGCCGGCATGCCTGTGTGATCGCTTACCACCAACCACTAGTTAAGTGTGGCGGTGGCAAACCCACGAGCTAAGAATGGTTTTTAGATTTTTTAATGGTTGGGGTTAGGGTGGGGGTGAGTCAAAATAAGGATATTTCATGACCTGTGAAAATGATATGAAATTCAAATTTTAGCATTCATAAATAAAGTTGCATTAGAACACAGAGCTGGCCATGTGTTTACACGTAATCTGTGGCTGCTTTCAAGCTCCAGTGGCAGAGTTGAGTTGCTGCAACAGACACTGGCCCAGACAGCCTGAAATATTTACTATCTGGCCCTTCACAGAACAAGTTTGTAGACCTGGTTCAGTATATGCAATGATTCTTATTGTGGATTATTAACACAAGAGAGGCAATCAAATGAGAGCGATTTTCAAATTAAAAGGAAAACTTCAAGCCAGCCCTGATGGCCTAGTGGTTAAAGTTGAGCACACTTCGCTTCAGTGGCTCAGGTTCACTACTCAGTCGTGGAACCACACCCATCTGTCAGTAGCCATGCTGTGGCGGCATCCCACATAGAAGAACCAGAAGGACTTACAACTAGGATATACAACTGTGCACTGGGGCTTTGGCGAGCGAAAAAAAAGAAGAAGATGGGCAACAGATGTTAGCTTAGGGTGAATCTTTCTCCACAAAAAGAACAAGAAAAACGAAAACTTCAGGGATAACATTACTTTTCCAAACCCAAATATTACAGTATTGATAGCTCCTCTCTCAACTCCCAGTCAATGGCACTTGTGACTGATAACTTGAGAAACAGGCTTTATCAGCAAGACAGATGCTGCTGTGTTGAGGTGACTGATTAAACCTTCAGAGTTCTCTGCAACTGGACACAGACACCAAAGATACAGGTTCATAACTAGGATGGTGTCTAAGAGGAGGATATAAAAAATCAGGTTTATTACAAGCCAGGTGATATATGGTTAATTGAGGCATTATTCATTCTGGGACACAGTAATGGTGTACATGTGAGGCTGACAGCTCTCAATGGTAAACATGAAAGAGCAACAAAGCTAGAATAGTCACGCCTCAAGAAAAACCAAACCGTGGCTACTTGAGGTTTGGGAAGAATGAGGAGGAGAAAGAAAGACATGAGAGCAGGGCAAGGTCTCAGGCAGTGCACCGGCTAACTCATCATCTGAGGAAGGAAGATGATCGTTTGGGTTTTACACCACCTTCCGTGAGGCGAGAGCAGGGACCCTTCTCAGAAACGGAGCCCATTCCTCTCCATCCTGCAACCCCATTCCTGAGGTGGTTTCCCATGAGCTCCTAAGTCCAAGCAGATATAAATCATGCTAAGCACTCTGTCCACACAGATGTGGGCAGCATGTGTGTTTCTGTAATCAAGGCACTGCCAAATGGGCTGACTGGAGATCCTATTACATTAAGTCACTTCAATAATGAAATAAAAGGCCCACTTTTCACTTAAGTTTTACCACTCAGTTGAGAATCTGTGGTTTTTCAAAAATACCCTGGGTTCCAAACACCATCCTCTCCTGTCACTTTAAATAGGTAATATTTGAGACTTATCTCCTTCCCATCACATAAATACTTTACTTGGCAATTATGCAGCAGACTGGTATTTACTAATAGCCCACAATTGATTTTGAGATGGTTACATTAGCTACACACACACACACATACAGGCACAAACACACTTAGATACATATGCACACTCAGACACGCATGCACAGACACACACAAATATAGACACACATGCACACTCACACATGTACACACCGTAAATGCACACAGAGATACACATGCACATAAACACACAGATACACATACACACTCACACCAAAGACACACTATCTGTCATTATGGTCACCCTTCTAACAGGAGACTAGTGAAGACATTGGCCACTAATCCGAGGTGACCAGTCAGCGCCCTGTGACTAGCAGGAGCCTCACTAAACCGGCATCCTATGATGCTGTCACATGCTCAGTGGGTATTAGCCCTTCTACCCTGAAATGTGGGCTCCAGGGCAGCCAGCACTCCCCCTTCCACCAATCCACAACTCCCACCTCCTCTGTCTCATGCATGGCAGGAAACCACTACCAGGCCCTCAAAGCGGGTCACAGCCCTGGCATGTGGGCTGGGAAGCCCCTGGCTTCCTCCACGCCTCCACAGCAGCACCCTGGGGGTTGAGGAGAGGGTGCTGATGCTTCACGGAGTTGCCTGGGGAGTTCCTGCAAAATACACCTGGCCAAGCCCATAAATAGCTCCTGCTTTCCAACCTGTAAAAATCTCAAGAGAAGAATGGAGGCTGTGGACACGTGAGTGTCACAGATTGCCATCTCACATGGCTCAGAACCACCAACTCAGCCGGCCTAAAGGGATTCAGCCAAAAAAGGGAAATCCCCAGGCTCCTGATTTATCAATTAAACGACATAAAAGACAAAGCACACTTGTTCATCCTTTCTCTTAGTGTTTTATTTTTTATTTTTAAGTATTGTACACCTGCCTACTCAGTGAAAAAATATCCGAGTCCTACCAGTAATGGTGTGTCACAGGCCTTTTCTCATCTGGAAAACAAAATCATTCTAAAGTCAAGAAAGGCACTATCGTGACAGGGCTGGGAAGTTATGGGTGTTGGCAGAATGTCACACAAACTTCCCATCCCAGCAGGAAACGAGAGCCTACCTCGCGTGGTGTCGGCCGTGCCAAGAAGGGTAGACGCTGGTGCAGAACTGAGATGCTGATGTCTCGGGGTGGCTCTCGGAGAACTTGGTGGCGTGCCAGGAGTGAGGCCTCCAGCTCAGCTCATTCCTCCTGAAAAAGAAGGCAGACGACTCAGGGACCACACACAAGGGACAACTCCGTGCCAAAAGAGGAGGGCGAGACAGAACTAAGTCACGGCTACCACTGCACGATTTATAGCGTTGCTTTCAGGCGCTTCCCACTGTATCTGGGCACAAGCAGTCTTCACATTTTTGTTAATGGAGAACTGACCCTGGTGCAGAGTGAGAAGCACCAGCTCCAAAATGTGAACCAAAGTCTTCCAAATTCATTCTAAGTAAGTAAATAAATCTTGCCGTCCTCACAAACAAGACAACAGAAACTTCCATCCTTCCCACTTCGGCAAAGCTTTACACAGGCCCTCAGCCCCCTTGAGAAGGCATAGTGCTGGAGAAAAGCTCAGTGAGTCCCCAGCTCAGCTGGAGAACACAGAGTTTAGACGGCTTCTGTCTATTTACTCCTTAACTAAGGAAATACAGCTATATTGTAATTAAGACTAGTAGCCGTATATGCCCCTGAGCCTCCGAGAGTGTCTGTGAAGTCAACTAAGGGTCCCCATCACGTGAATCACAACGTCCTAGACCAACAGGCTCCAGTCCATTACTAGCAGGGCTTCTCAACATGGTGTGAGCCTTCCCCGGCTCCCTCTCCAGAGTCCCCACCAACCCATGAGAGATTTATTAGCTTTTTGGCCACACCTGTCCAGGTGTGATACCCTAAGTCCAGTTGGGAATCCCCACAGCTGCTGTGTGGACCTAAGAGAGCCTCCAGGATTGTGCTGCCGTGTGAGGAGACTTCCTCACCTCCTCAATTTAGGACAGAACTAGCCTCACTGTGGACAGTTGACAGCCCAATCCAGAATGGAGAAGAGCTCAACTGAGCCTCTTTAGGTACCTGATGGAGATGAAACATTCTTCCAAGTAGGCAAAAACATTAACGACTACAATGCAATAAAGACTATCAAAGAAAAATAACATAAACCTTCTGATGACTCAGGTAATTAAGAAAGAAAAAGCCATGGGTGGCAAAATGTGAAATATGTTGATTTTATGATAGTTTCCCATGAACTAAAGCATAAAATAGACGAATTTATCACACCTCAGAAGTAAAGGGAATGTAAAACGAAGACCGTACCTCATAGAGTTTCTCAAAATCCTTGTAAGGAAGGTTCTGGCCACGTGAATTTCATTTGTAGATGGCTTTTTCTGTGCTATAGTATCCACAACTTCTTTCATCTTCCTTTAGAGTTAATTAATGAAGGAAATAAACTAGACTGATTGAAACTGGAGGCAAAGGTAAAAAAGAAGAGAAAGAGGGCTTGGAAAAGAAAACACCTTACACTTTGTGGCAGCACATTTCACCTCCACAAGTGGAGTGACTGGGGTATAAGCTAGTTTACTGGGCAGTAGTGAGTACGGTAAATGTGTTTCCTCCTTTTTAAAAAGATAATTAGAGATACATGTCTCTATTTCAAGACGACACAGTCAAGTTATGGTGCTAAATAGGGCTATTTTTTTAAAAAAAGAATAAACAAATGGAAACACAGTGAAAAGGGTTATACCCACAAGCTATAACAGGATATCACGGCTACTGGGGACAGTGAAATGTTCCTAAAACACACGTGCCTTTGTCAGGTCCTCTGACTTTCCTCATGCATAATGAACATATTTGGGAATCAAGGAAGGTTCAGAATGGTTTCTGTTTGTCAGCCCCTCTGATGGCCTGAAAAGGCTGGATTTGTATTGACAAGAGAGAGGAGGACATTCACCACCTGCCCACTGGTGGCTCCATCAGGAAGGCTCTGGGGACAGAGAACTCTGGTGCCACCTAGAGTTCTGGCACACTCATCGTCCCTTTGGCTCAGTTTCAACCACTCCCAGATGGAAAAAAAACAAGTGCAGATTTAAGATCCTCATGTCAACAAGATTGTGGTGTTTCTTCCTACACAAGATACGCACTAGGGTAGCTTTAAACCACCCAGTCTCTGGAAATGTGGGGGCCATGAGTACACAGGGCACAGGATGCGCCGGGATGGGAGAGAACACCAACCACACTGTCCTCAGTAAGTGGTGGAGCACCCTCACCACCTAACAGAGCTGGGAGCATCAGAAGTGATAAACATAACCTGAACCATTCCTTCAAATCGGCATGTCTGCTATGGTGGGACCAGGTCAGGCCAGGTCCTAGCATCACTGGGAGACACGGTCCGGTGGCAAATATCACACGGGAATCAATGGGAAAGCTGCAAAAGGAATGCTCTCTCCGAGGGCCACAATCACAGATGCAAGCTGGCTCAGGAGACCAGTAAGGAAGCCCCTACCAGGAGGCAGGAACAGAGAGGGCTATTTCTGGCCTTAAAAACAGCCAGGACGGGCTGACAGGAGAGCAGCTCCAGAGGCTGACGGGAAGGAGAGGGAGCCAGGGCTCACTATAGGCCCGAAGGACTGCACAGCTCCACCGAGGCCCAAGGTCGTGCTTCCTCGCAGGGCAGCGTGGACAGGGATGCCAGGGAGGAAGCAGCAGTGACCAACAACGCCGGGGAGGAGGGCTGACCCTCCTGGGCATGGAGCTCCACAATCCAAGGAGCTCCGGAAACGCAATGGGGCTTTGTCCACAGTCATGCCCACTCGAGACTAACAGTCAGCACCATGGTCAACCCAGCAGACCAGGAAGAAATCCTTCTTACTCAAATGGCTACTGATGTTTGTAAATCTTAAAATATCTGCCTACTTTAGAAAATACAAGACATTTAAAAATTAAAAGGCCAATAAGAAGACAAAGGAAAATAACCCATGACCTAAAGACAACCAGTGACATCTCTGCATTTCCTTCCATCCGTTTTTAGACAACTGAGCGCCTCCTGCAGACTTCGTGGGCCCTTCTTTCCGCAGCCCCCCTGGCTTTGCGAGCATTCTCCCAGGCCAGTGTCACTCTTCCAAAATGTGCTCCTCAATCTCGCGTAATTTTCCTTTCATACAAATACTGAAAAGCTACGGTACCAGCTGTTAACGCTGGTTTTTCTGTTCCTCCGGATGAAACTATTCATCCTAATGAGGGCTCCTCTGAAAGCTTTCCCACAAATGCACACCAAATTCATCTAAACTTACTTCAGTTTTTAAAAATAATATATGCTAGGTAGTCTTTTGTTTTTGAAAGAATGACATTTAGATCAGAAATATAAAAAATGCCAATATATCATTGCAAATTAAGAACAGATCTAGATACCAAAAACTCATTTTGAAAAAAGAATTATTAAAGTAAGTGCTTCAATGAAATGTTTGTCATTCACACAAAGAATAGAAAAATTCCCTCCTTCCCTTCCAAAATTAAAAAAAAAAAAAATCACATGAATACTGGGTTATTTTCCTAATTTTTTTGAATGAAGCTAAAAGGCGAGGCCTCACAAAATAAACACAGCCTGTGTTCGGTCCCCATGAGCTCGGAGGGTCTGACGGTACCAGACCCGCTGGCTGAGAGGCCAAGGAGGTCAACAGGGAGGAAAGGGATCCTGGCTCCGAGGGCCTGGGTGGACTCGGTGATGGGGGCATGCACATAATAGAGATTCATCTGATTAAATCACTTAAGTCATACACTAAATCTAAATCTGAATAGAAGGAATGTTTTCCAAAATAAAACAATTCTGATCTACATGGTTTCCTTTTTTCTCCTGATTTTAATAAGAAAGATAATGTTCTTGTCACAAGAAAAAAAGTTTGTAACGACGTGCGGTGATGGATGTTAACTAGACTTATTGTGGCGGTCATTTTGCAATACATACATATATCAAATCATTATGTTGTACACTTGAAACTAATACGTTATGTGTCAATTACATCTCAATTTTAAAAAAGGAGGAAAAAAAAAAAAAACAATGATGGACAACAGCCCAAACAAGTCAGGATGTCTGTCCAGCATAAACCTCTGGGTCTACTCTGTTTCAGCAAGAAAAAAAGCACAGTAGCAAACGGCCATAATCCCCAAAATAGAAACTTTTCCCCAAAAACTTGAACAAATGATCTCAGACCACCCTCCAAAAGCACGGGTTTTTGCTAACACCCACCAGCGTCCCCTCCGTGGGCACACACACACTTTCTGCCCCAGGAAGAGCTCTCTGGAGGGGAGGGGAGGGGGAAGAGACACAACCTGCTGATGTCCTAGCCATCCCGGGATTCTTGCCCCACCATTGCACGTAGCTGCTTCCCGGAACATCTGTGCTAATCAACGTTGGAGCCGCTCTCAGAGCCACCTGCTCAAGGACAGTTCCAAGAAGCCAGCAGCGGGGGGAGCACAGCACAATACTGGCTTAGTGTAGAATTCACTGCAACGTGGTGACATCCAGAAACCAGTGCATGTTGCAAGAAACTTTCTCCTAGCAAGCATGGGCGCTGTCTCTGAATTTGAAACCTCCTTTCTTCCAATATGTAACCATGCCACACAGTCTGGCTAACCCTCACGGCCTCCTGCAAAGAACCTCCTCTGCTGGGGTGTTAATCTGCTCCTGAATGCAAGCTTAGTGGACGTAATTAGAGTAACAAAAGGGTTTAAGGCTGCCAGCAAAGAGGCAGGAAATAACATGAATCAACCCTATCGATAATTTGGCCTTGGCAAAACTGCCTGCCACACCAGATGGCTCAAGACTGATGATGACGTGGCAGGCGTGCTTTGTTCTAAGCAAAACTAACACCACCACGTAAATTTGGAAGAAAAACTAAAAGAGTGATTGCAAGCTTTAGAAAATCCTTTATGGCACAATATTCAAATGATTTGAAATTATACATACTTTTTAGGAGCTGAACTTGTGGCAATTTGGGTCTGAAGTGAGAAACATGCATCCCTGTGCCCCAGGGCTCTCCAGGCAGAGCTTTTAGTGCTCATCTTACAGCATCCAACAGCGAGTGCAGTAACCCCAGCGCTCGGACACACCGAGGGCATCCAGCAGGCCAGCCCTGTCACACATCTCCAACAGTGGGGGGCTTACCCACTCAGGTATTTTAATCAGGAAAATGCCACAGGTGACCCAGTTTCTGCTCTTAACCTTTTCCAAGGACATTTGCTTAAGCTAGTGGTATAACCACTGTGGCTGCCCAGCAAAACAGCCTGTGGCCCTCTGTGAAAATACCAACGCTGGGCTCCATTCCAGACCCACCCACCAGGATCTCCAGGGTGGGGCCTGGATACCTAGGAAAACAGTACAGAAGACAACTGTACAGCGGGACAAGGAAAAGGTTACCACATCTACCCTGAACTTTCCTGCGAGCAGTACTTCCTTGACCAAGCAAAGATGGAGCAACGAAGTGCCTGGGAGGAAGGGTAAGGCAAGAACTTTCTACTCAGCCTCTCCTCCTGGTCCGAGAGTTGATCTGTCGCCCGGGCAGACACCCCCTCCCCCTCGATGTCTCACTAGCTGCAGATACCGCCTGTGCATCGTGAAGGAGAACAGATGTGCACTTGGTGGGGATTATGGTTACAGTTCTTTGCTTCCAGCTGACACCACTCTGGAGAAAGGAAGTGCTTGCTCTCATTTGTCTGGAAAAGAAACTTCACTAGAGAGAGATAGTGATCCACACGTCTCCTAACACAACGCTCTCCCAGCCCCGGCTTCTAAACGATGACAAGATACGAGTTGCCCAGGCCCCATGAAACAAGATGCCACTGCTTTGTAAAAGCAGCCTACCGCAATCCTATCCTGGCTGCTCGGTCCCCTGCTCACCACACACACTGAAATAAAACAAGCCTCTGCAATAAAAGACACACAGCAGCTGTCGCTAGTGGGAGGAAGATAGTATGTGGACCACTATTCCCATTTTGTTTACAAAACCAGGAGTACGTATCACACGTTGAGGTGCATACAGCCCCCATTCCTCATGACCTCCTGGAACAACCGAACCTGCGCTGGCCACTCTTGCCGTTGGGACCCTAACCCGATGTAAGTCTTTGTCAGAAAAGCCACCCTTTCTTAGGAAGCCTGCGGTGGGCAGGTGGTAGCTGAATCATGTTAAACAAGGGTTGAGCAAGCTAATCGATCATTTGGCCACGAGCTCAGGTAGGGCAACATGTGATATTTGTGTGTTTGTGGCTCAGCCTATGAATTATTTAAAGAGTGCCTTTTTATAAACTAGCTACTTTTTCCTAAGAGTATACGATCCATTTTGCAGCTCTTCATAAAATGCTAGAAAATGCTAACTAATCTATGAGACAGAGGTCAGACTAGTGGACGCCTGGGGAAAGAGAAAGGAGAATGGTGAGCTTTGAGCAGACATTTAAATTTGGAGAAGGGGCCAGCCCGGTGGCACAGCAGTTAAGTTCGCACGTTCCGCTTCTCAGGGGCCAGAGGTTCGCCAGTTCAGTTCCCGGGTGCCGACATGGTACCACTTGGCAAAAGCTATGCTGTGGAAGGTGTCCCACATATAAAGTGGAAGAAGATGGGCACGGATGTTAGCTCAGGGCCAGTCTTCCTCAGCAAAAAGAGGAGGACTGGCAGTAGTTAGCTGAGGGCTAATCTTTCTCAAAAAAAAAATTTAGAGAAGAATACATGTTATTGATGTAAGAAAAATCATTTTAAAAGCATTTCATTGGTTGGCACCTTTGTAATAAGGAAAATGATAGAGAGTTTGGAATTTTAGAGGTCCTTATTATAAGCATCTTCAGGATTACAGCAGTAATTCACCATGTGCTAGATGACAGCAACAGATCCTAATATTAACCAACCAGTTTGGAAAATTTCATTCACATTTCTTTTCTTTTTTGGGGGAAAGATGAGCCCTGAGCTAACATCTGCTGCCAATCCTCCTCTTTTTGCTGAGGAAGACTGGCCCTGAGCTAACATCCGTACCCATCTTCCTCTACTTTATACGTGGGATGCCTACCACAGCATGGCTTGCCAAGTGGTGTCATGTCCACACCCGGGATCTGAACCGGTGAACCCCGGGCCGCCAAAGTGGAACGTGTGCACTTAACCACTGTGCCACTGAGCAGGCCCCTGCTTCACATTTCTAAACAAAGCACCATTTCAGACTTTTTCTAATAGTCAAAAATAACACTTACATACAGTATTAAAAATTAATAGAAAATTATTTTTAAAAACTTTTAAACATCTGTTATCAAAAGTATGTTTGAAAAAAATGTTTGAACAAATTGCTTGGTTTGCGTTTATACCTTGTTATATACATAATACTTAAAACATTCAATTCTATATAAACCAATCATTCTGTGTATCACTCATTTAAAGGAAACTGGGGGTCCTGCCCAATGGCATAGTGGTTAAGTTTGCGCACTCCATTTCTGTGGCCCAGGGTTTGCAAGTTTGCATCCTGGGCAAAGGACTTATACATCGCTCATCAGGCCATGCTGTGGTGGCATCCCACATACAAAATAGAGAAGGATGGCATAGATGTCAACTCAGGGCCAATGTTCCTCACCAAAAAAAACAGGATTCTACACAGTGGCTCCCATCAATCCTTCGGGGCAAACATTTGATCCCTTTTCTCGAGAGTTTTTTAGATGCCCAATCAGCTAGCAGGCCCCCATGGCCTTCTCTTTCCTTCTACTGACCAGCTCTCACGTGGCACAGATGCTTTGCTTTGAAAAGAATTCAGACTGTCTGTCTATATCTTTAAATACACTCCTCTAGTTCAAAAGAAAGCTTCTAAACACATGGAATGATGCCCAGCTTCACTCATAATGACAGAAATGTCCATTTAAACAATAGAACCATTTTCTACCTATCATAGTCACAAAGAAAACAAACAAAAAAACCCCTGAAAATACCCTCTGCTAGAGATGATGTGGAAAAACAAGTGGTCTGAGAAATGTGGAGGTGTCTGAAGTCCACAATGCACAAACCTTCCGACTCAAAAACTCCCATGCTGGAGCCAGCCCTGATGGCCTAGTGGTTAAAGTTCGGTGCACTCCACTTCGGTGCCCTGGATTTGGTTCCTGGGTGCAGAACCACACAATTCATCTGTCAGTAGCCATGCTGTGGTGGTGGCTCACATAGAAGAACTAGAAGGACTTACAACTACAATATACAACTATGTACTGGGGCTTTGGAGAGGGGCGAAAAAAGAGAGAGGGGAAGATGGCAACAGATGTTAGCTCAGGGCAAATCTTTCCCAGCAAAACAAAACAAAACAAACAAAAATCTCCCATGCTAGGCATTTATCCTAACGATCTATAGGCACACGTATGCAGATTTGGGTACTAAGACATTGTACTGCAGCACTATCTGTTACAGGAACTCACTGGAAGCACCATAAATGGTCCACCCACAGAGGATCTGTTAAACAGTGGAGCATCCAGACTGTGGAACATCATGGGGTTGTTAAGAGAAATCATGAGTCAGACCTCAGTGCACTCAACATGGAACAATCTCCATAGATATACACGTAAATACACAAGCACGAATACATGTCTAAAAGGAAACCCCAGATATTAGTAGTGGCAAAGCTGCTCTCTGAAGAGGCAAAATGGGGGTGAGGGGGGAGGTTTACATATTCCACCCAATTCTCTTTTGAACACGGATGTTTCACCATGCCCGTGTATTACTTTAAGAACTAAATAAATACAGAATTAAAAGTTAGCGTTAGAGTAAATTACAGCCAGCATTTCAACACCCGCCCCCTTAGGGTCATTCTCTTTGTCTTGATCACAGTGCAATAAACAAACCTCCTTTGGGGAACTGCCCAGAACAGAACCTGATGCCACAGCTGACCGCTTCCTGTGGAGCAAACCTCCTGCTGACTCCTATGAACACAGGCACACTGAACCCCAAAGGCTTCTCCTCTTTAAAAACACAACAAGCTCGATATATTTTTGTTATAAAAGTTAATGCGCTACTGAACCATACACTTAAAAATGGTTAAGATGGTAAATTTTGTGTTATGTGTATTTTACCACAATTAAAAATGAAAACTTTTTTTTTAGAAAATGGGACACACACAATTCTCTAACTGCTTTCGTGTGTTCCCCTCAACTGGACTCCATGGGGCCTCTCTCCACATCAGTAAAGGCTGACATCATTCTTAATGGCATCCCTCTACAGTAAGGAGGGTCCCTAACCCATTTCAGTAACTTCCCTCTGCTGAGCATCTAGGATCCCAGAAATGAAATCTGGGTCCAAGATAAGCCTTCTGAAACATGTTGCCAAACTACTCACCAGAAAAGCTGTCTGATTCCCAGTCTAATCAGCATTAGACCAAGTAAGTGCTTATTTCTCACAGTCTCACCCACAATGGGCACTGCTCTTCTATTAGATCTTTGACATCTTGATAGTCAAAACCTAGTGTTTCACTTTTAAATAAGCTTGCAGGTCCTAGTTAAACATCTTGTTTAACAATATGCTTGTTTCCTATTTGCACTTCTCATTTTAGGAACTGCCTATTTGTGCCTTTCATCCAACTTTCTACTGGGGTACAAATTCCCTTCCTTACATCTGTTACTGCTAAACCAGCTTTGTTACTATATATCTGCTTTTTGGACCCTAGAAGACCTGACTTTGACCCACATTTCATTTCACCTTGTTAGACACAGCCGGTGAACATATTCTTGCACCCTGATTCTCTCCCCCAGCACATGACAACGGCTCTGTTTTATTTGCTGCTGCCTCCCCAGGGCTGGGTGGCTATTTTATGAATGAGCACCTCAGTGTCAGCATCCTCATGAGATCTTCCAGTGATGCCCATCCAGATGCAGTTCAAGTCAACTTGATTCAATAAACCCAAACCCCTCATTGTCCCTTGTGCACCAGGCACTACACTAAGCAGGCCTGGGTGAGAGATAGTTCGCTGGCAGCATTCACTAAGCTGGTGCTTACCCCACAGATGGGCGGTAAGCCAACGAGCCAGCCCAGTGTTTTGGGGGCTCTGGCAGCCCTACCACAGAGACAATATGAGAGACAGAAGAAGAGAAGAACCCTAATCAGCCTGGGGGCTGGGTGATGATTCCCAGAGATGGTCTATAACTCCTGTCTTACCCCTGCGGATCAAGCTTCCCTTACCATCACCATCAGTGGCCTAAGTCTAACTGAATCCCGTGAGAACACACATCCTGGGTGCCCTAGGAGGGTTGATAAGGTGACCACAAGGGAATAATCATACAATGTGACAGCACCTCTCACATCTCATCCTCCCCAAAGGGCTCCAAAACTGCCATTCTGAGTTTGCATTTTTCTGATTTACAAGGAGGACAGCCTATACCACTTAGAAACGAAGTTGCTAAATTAACATGGTAAAGAATGAAGTTTTCCTTCCTCATTTCTGAATCTCCTCCTTGGATACTGTTTTGGTCAAAAAAATAAAGTCCTTTGGGGCTATGTCTTAAAGTCTGTGCTAAAAATTGAAGCAACTGCTTGAGTCTATTTTTAAAAATTTACAGCCAACCTTGGAAAGATTACACCGATTCTGCTAAAACGGACATGTCACTTTTACAGCGGACAGGACATAACATTTTACTGTGAATTATCTAACCACAAAATTACTTCTATATGAAAATAACAAATCACAAATACCTTTCTGATGTCCAGGGGTACTGTCCTAGTTTCTGTGTCTAAAAGCATCACGTACCTAGTTCTGCTTTCTCTCCTCTTCGAATCATCCCAACTCCTATCGGCAATCTAATTTCTAGGAACAGGCAGCTCGTTCCCCTCAGGCCTCAGCACAGCACTAGAAACACCTGATTGCAGACTTCTAAGTGTATGTGCAGTGACACTATCTTAGCATAAAAACCAAAAAAGCAAGAGCCTGCCACCTGGTGTAAACAACATGCAATGACATTTCACTCCATTTGGAACATGAGCACAGTTTTCTCTCTGCCAAGAGAATAATCTACGTAGTGCCAAGGGAAAGATATGAGTATTCAAAGTTCACTTAAATCAAAGTCAACAATTAGTAGTACTATAAGAATGAATCTTTTAAATTTTTGATGCTGTATTCATCCTTGGCCAAGAGATATAATTCTATATGCATGCACGCACACACACACTTCACTCCTGGCCAAGAGAGATAATTCCACATGATTACATGCACATGTGTGCATACACACACACGTCCAAATCAGTGCTGCCAAGAGAGATAATTCCACATGATTACATGCACATGTGTACACACACACACGTCCAAATCAGTGCTGCCAGAAATGATACAGGTAAGACACCAGACGTCACATTTTGCTATTCTACTCACTTCTGTGTGTCTTGGTAAACAGCACGACACACAAGTCTTACCTTTTTACTACCAGCTTCAAGGTCTTATGGGACCCCTTCACCAGGCAAATCGCTTCCTGTCTAAACCCTGAGAGACCAATGTCGTTGATGCCAACGATCTCGTCTCCAGCCAGTAACTTGTCCACCGCCGCAGCTTTACTTCCTTCTTCAATCTGCAACAAAGAAGCACGTCCCATGAGCCTCCAGAATGAGCAAAGTACAGTCCCCAGAACTTGGCCAAGAATACAACATGCCCACGACACATGCCACCCACAGGTTCCATTACTGGCCTCTGGATTACCCAAGAGTAAAAGGACCCATCTGGGCCCCAGAGGCTGCCCTGATTCCCACGTGGGGGACAGGAGTGCACCCCTCAACCCTGCTCTGCCTCTGCCAGGACTGGGCTCCAATCCTCCAAGGGAATGGGAGAGTGCATGGGACGCTCAGGAACACACACAACCAAAAACAGTGGATCCGAAGATATCGATTTATTTTCCTGTATCTAAACGATAATGATGGATCATTTTCATTTCACTAATTATTTCTCATATATTAATCTCGTACCTAGTTAAACTACTCTTGTAACAGCTTTACTGAGATATAACTCAACCACCACATAATTCACCCATATAAATACACAAGTGAATGGCTTTTCAGTACCTTCACAGAGTTGTGCAACCATCACCATCATCAGTTTTAGGTCATTTCCCCAACCCCAGAAGAAACCTTGTGCCCATTAGCAGTCCCTTCCTGATCCTCCCAGTCCCTGGCAACCACAAATCTACTTTGTCTCTATGATTTGCTTATTCTTGACACCTCATATATGTAGACTCACAGACTGGGTGGGCTTTTGGGTCTGACGTCTTTCACTTAGCATAATGTTTTCAAGGTTCATCCATGCTGTAGCGTGTGTCAGTTCTTCATTTTTTTTAAATTCTTCTTCTCCCCAAAGCCCCCCAGTACATAGTTGTATGTTCTAGTTGTGAGTGCCTCTGGTTGTGTTATGTGGGATGCCGCCTCAGCATGGCCTGATGAGTGGCACCATGTCTGCACCCAGGATCCAAACTGGCGAAACCTTGGGCCACCGAAGCAGAGCACTCAAATTAACCACTCGGCCATGGGGCCGGCCCCCTTCATTCCTTTTAATGACTGAATAATACTCCATTGTATGGATAGGCCACATTTCATTTATCCATTCATCAGTTGATGGATATTTGAGTTGTTTTTACTTTCTGGCTATTATGCTGTTATGAACCCTGGTGTACAAGTTTCTGTGTGCGCCTTTGTCTTCACTGCTCTTGGGTATATACCTAGGAGCAGAATTGTTGGGTCATATGGTAACTATGGTGAATATTTTGAGGAACTGACAGACTATTTTCTAAAGCAGTTGCACCATTTTACATGCCACCATCTGTGTACGAAGGTTCCAATTTCTCCACATCCTTGGTAACACTTGTGATTATCTGATTTCTTTCATTATCATCTTCATTAAATTATTATACCATGCTGTGTATATTAAGATATTTACTACTTGGTGCTAAACCAAGTAGTATACATGAATGTGTATTCAATATACATGAATGTGTATTAAGTGACTCCTTAAAAGCTTGAATATTATCCATTTTATAACTTTTATCCTGAGAAATCTTGATCTTTAAATTTTTACCCTAGTTTTTCCTATACAGTAACAATCCAACTCAGCATCAATGAGCCCAGTCTGTCTGTTTTCTGTACTAATGCTTGGCAAACCATGGCCCATGAGCAAAACCCAGCCAGCTGTCTTTTTTTTTTTTTTTTGGTAAATAAAATTTTACTGGAATACAACCACACCCACTTGTTTACATAATGCTACAGGAGACAACTGAGTAGTGTGGCCTTCAAAACCAAAAACATTTACTACTTGGCTTGTTACAAAAAAAGTTTGCCAACTCCTGTTTTACACCAAAAAGTCACTAATTGTCTTTGCAAACTGCTAGGAAAACTAGCAAAAAAAACAAATGGTTACAAGCATATCAGTGCCGCGGTTCTGAAACCGCAGGATAGTGTCCTAAAATCTCCGCCTAGAGCCAAGGACAGTTGAACTCTTAAGTAAATAAAGCAATTACTCATTGCAAGTCAACACCATGAACTAAACGACCACTCCCAACAAATACAAAGCAATTCATTAACAACTGATTCCAAAAGTCCAGACGATTTTATCCCAACATCATAATAGGTTGTAAATAAGTTTCCAACTGCCCAACATGACACACTCGGCCACGTATAGACAAGGTGTAGGTGACACATGGTGAAGAGCTTAGGTTTTGACATGTCCTGTGTGAGAGGCCAGGGGCCATCCAGGTGCAGGGTCCAGTGGGCAGCTGGCTGTGGGAGAAGGGTGCCCAGGGAAAGGTGGCCTACACATGGAGTGACCAGCAGCAGAGAGTATTTAAAGACCGGAGGAGGTAAGGAGGCCACCTAGACAGAAAAAAATGCCCGTGGACAGATGACCACAGAGGACAGAACCCTGGGCCCTCAACATTCGGGGTCTGGTGGAGGACGGGTTGGCTGAAAGCACAGGAGAGAGGAGAAAGAGTGAGTGAGTGTCACAGAAGCCAACACAAGCAAAGTGCACAGCTAACGAGGAGGGGGGGCGACCCTGGCAGCGTGAGCATAAGCCCCCAGGCGAGGCCCACCAGCTGGACCACTCAGGGGCACTACCGGAACCAGCAGCTCCATGGTGGGTGAGGTGGAGAGCAGCACCCGGCCCCCAAACAAGGACTGCAGACTCCCAAGACAGGTGGCAGTCATTCAAAGAGGGTCTAGATTGTTTATGTCCTCCCACCCCACCACAGCACTGGGTGTATCATTTTTGAAGGTAAAATCTAGAATATAGAAAGTCAGACTGCACAGAGAGTAACCATCTGACTATTGCTACACCTCAGGTCTCCACCTAGTAACTTCTACCTAAATACCACTAGTTAAATGCATTGATGTGAGGGCAAAAAACATCGCCATACGCATGAGTAGGGGATTTATATTTATTCTCTCAGTAAATATCCGTTGAGCCAGTACTGTGCACAAAACACCACGTCAGATACCTTGGGGAGAGGGTAGGTCTTGGAAGATGTAGTTCCTACCTTGAAGGCATTTCTACGTTTGTAGACCAGCCCTTCTCACACTGGCAGGTGCCGACAAATCACTTAGGGCTTTGTTACCATGCAGAGGCTGGCTCCGCAGCTCCACGGTGGGGCCTGAGCTTCTGCATCTCTAAGACCTTTGTAACAAGCCCCCAGGAGGTGGGACCATGCTTTGAGTGGCGGTGTAGAAGATACGAGGGGCACAAGAATAAGGCAATAAAGTGCCGGAGGACTGGGACTGTTAGCTCTCCTTCGGGTGGATGCTCAAGGAAGCTTTTCCCGGAGCCTGGGGCACTTGATGCGGCCTTTGAAGGAGTGCAGATTTTGGAGAAGGGGACAGATACCATGAGGGGAGCTGACACACGATTAAAGGCGTCAAAACGGACAGGCACAGGGTACCTGACATGGAGTGGCCTCCGGGCAGAGGCAGCCCTGGCGTGTGTCTGAACAGAGGAAGGGGCTCTTGCTCCAGGCAGCACCTTGGGAGGACCGAGAGGAGAGGAGGGAAAGGAAGTATCGCATCAACAGGGCACTGCCAACTACTGCAGCTGAACTATCCACGCACATCCGTGCACCCTAACCAGTGATGTGGCTGACTCAGTCCATTCCCGTTCCCCCACTGAACCAAAGGAGGACATCGAGGCCGTGTGGGAAGCCTTAGAGCCCCAAGAGTGAGAATGGGATGTGGGTAAGGAGGCAAGTTCTAGACAGGCTCTTCACAACTCCAGGGGCCCAGGGATTCCAAGGCCGTTCTGACATCCTGACATCCGGGGGCACATCTTTTCTTCTCAGACTCGCTGTCTTTAGTAACCTTTTTTTGACTGTTGGGAACGCCACGGGGTTCAGAGCCCTCAGAAATCTTTTGTATCCATGTGTGTTCCATGGTTACAAACCCCAGGCTCTAAGAATTCTGATCTCTCTCCTCATTTCCTTGTACTTACAGTGGATAACATACCTTACCTGTAATGCAGACACTACTGATTATAGACAGTAATGTATTTTTTTTAAGTCTAATATGACAAACTTTCAACTCAAAGCTTAGCTTAGGTGTAACAAATCAGTTCCTAACAATTTTTAGCTGAAATTGTCTACAACTGGCCTTATTCAGGATAAAGAGCAACAGAAGAAAATTCTAAGGAAAGAATCTTATTTTGTTTTTGCCTTTAAACAGGTATGCATTCCAGGTGGAGACAATTGAAATATCCATCAACACATGAATGGATACATAAAGTATGGTATAAACACACAACGGAATATTACTCAGCCTGATAAAGGACAGACATGCTGACACATGCTACAACACGGATGAACCTTGAGGACACTCTGCTGAGTGACATAAGCCAGTCAAAACAAGACAAATACTGTATGAGTCCACTTATATGAGGTGCCAAGAACAGGCAAATTCACAGAGACAGGAAGTAAAACAAAGGTTAGCAGTGGTGGGGGGAGGGGGTATGGGGGACTAGTGTTTAAAGGAAACAGAGTTTCAGTTTGGGAAAACGAAAAAGTTCTGAAAATGGACAGAGATGATAGTTGCACAACAATGTGAATGTACATAATGCCAGTGAATCAGAAAAGTGGCGAAAATGCTAGATTTTATGTTATGCATATTTTACCATAATGAAAGTTACGCATTCCTCAGTATCTAAAAAACAAGACAATGATCCTGACCCAGGACAAGACTGAGCATATGTGTCCTTCTCCCTACACTGACACCTCTGAAATCAAGTAGGACAAGAAAATCTTTAGGCAAAACTACTATGACTAACGATTTGCAGGGTCTTCGGACACTGTCTGAAGGCAGCCATGTCCTGGAGGTGACACACCATCTGGGTCTCACCCGGCCACGACCCAGCGGATTTTTCAGTCTCCTCACAAACCCTTGTATGAATGAGTTCTGCAAGACTCTCATGGAGCACTGCCGTTACTCTCCGACTTCACCGTGAAGGCTGTTTCTTCTTCTCATCTCTAAAGACTCCCACAGCTCCTCCTCTACAAATGGAGACCACATTCCGAAGGATTCACAGCCTCACCCTAAACCACACTCCGCCTACAGTTCCCAGCAAAAATGGCTCTGGGTTTGGGAAATAAAGTAGCTGGGGGTTTTTTCCCCTTGACTTCCCTGCCAAGAGAAAGTATCTCTTTGATATTTATTGTGCTTCTGGGGAAAGTGGTCATAAACGAAAAAGCAGCTCTGAAAACCTCCACTCTATACTTTTTACCCTAAACTTCTCACATTAGGTAGAATTAATTAGGCTTGAACTTGGTGAAGAACAAACCTAAAGTTGGCACTGGCTTCATAGGATAATGCCTCTGCCTGCCAGCATTTCATAGTGTCTCACGCATTACAGACCCTGATGCTCATTTTGCCCCAGTCCCATGCATCACAAAATAAAGACAGTCCTTGGCATTGTAACTAGTAGAGGCAACCGCCTAACATCTGCAGAATGCGGGCACCACGAGCAGGGCAGTGCTGTCCTACAGCAGTCAGGGAAAATTCTTGGGCTCACTTGCTCCAACTCAGGAAAGTCCTCCGCAGAAAGGCAGGTGATCATTCCACACCCATGATGCTGGTCCCATGTGCCACGCTCTCTGCACTCCCAGAATGAAAGCCCCAAGTTCACATCCCAGGCCAAATATTCCAGCTTGAGTGATTAATTGGCATTTTGTTTGGAAAACTCACTCTTACAGCCCCAATTAGATGTCCCACAACGTGCAGAATGCCTTATTGTTCTTATGGAAATATTTTCCCTGGAGACAGGAGGGAAAAAAACAGTTAATGAAAGTCTTTTTGGAACAGTTTTCATACTTCACTGAATGGATGTTACTAGATGATCAAGAATGAAGACCCACAAAGGCAAAAGAATCTTTATTCTACTAGGGGACCAGACTGACACTGAAAGGAAGTGCGTCCAGTGCAGTGGGAGTGTGAGGGGCCATGCTCACCTCTGTCTGGGGTGGAGACGAAAACGTTTCATGAATAGAAAGGGCCGCAAACAGCAATGAGAAACGAGCGCAGATGGGGGAGGACATTCCAAAGGGGGGTTTTGACGTGAAGACAGGCAGGCACAGAGGCAGGAAGCCCAGGCGTGTCTGAGGAATGTCAGCCTGGCAGGGCGTAAAGCTCTCTCACAGGGGAGTGTTTAAAGATAAGGGCAGAAAGGGGAAGATGAGGAACCTGACCTTGAATCAGAATTTGGACCACATCCTGTATGCAGTGGGGGCCCAGAGAAGGCAGACGGGGAAGTAGGGAGTGACCTTATTATTCAGGCAAATACTTCTGGAAGATTAATCTTATGGGTATACATAAAATGAATTTCTTCTGCCTAAGAACAAAATGGCAAGGAAGAGGATCCTGTTGGGTACCTAGTCCGGCTTTGTGTTGGACAGAAACAAGGGCTCAAACCAACAGAGAAGAGAAAGCCAACGTGATCAAGGGCTCTGGAAGTTGTGAACTAACAATTCAATCATGACGGATGGGAAGGGCAAAAGGGAAGAGGTCAAGACAAGACGTTGAGCTTGAGTGATGTGGAAAGTCACACTGACCAGAGCGAGCACAATGAAAGGAGGAAGAAAACTAAGTTCACTATCATATTTCAAAGGCCGTGAATCACGCCTGCATTTGATCAGTCACGACTATCTCAAGAAAGCTTCACCTTCCCCACAATAACTGCATGACACAGCAATGCCCTTTGTGAGATGGGACAATCACCGAGCTTACCTCCTTAGTCTGTCTATTTTACTCACTCTCCTGGAGCTCAGTTGCTTCAGAAAGGAAACCTGACTCATGCAGGAAAGTATCAAACTGTGAAATAATCCGAGAATGCATCTCTGGTAACAGAAGCCTATCGAAAATCGAAAACCTCCCCCCAAACGTGTTGAGGCTTTTAACAAACACAGTTGTCCGTCCCTATCCAAGGTGGAGTGGTTCCAGGACCCCCAGGGATACCAAACTACATACCCGGATGCTCAAGTCCCTCATATACAACGGCTTAGTATTTGCATATAATCTTCGCACATCCTCCTGTATACTTTAATTTGACTCTAGACTACTTATAATACTTAATACTCTGTAAGTAGTAGTTACACTGTATTGTTTAGGGGATAACGAAAGAAAAAAGCCTGTACATGTTCAGTACAGGTGCAACCATCATAGGCCTTTTGATCCACAGTTGGTTGAATCCGCGATGTGGAACCTGCAGGTACAGAGAGTGGACTGTAATAATTACTGGCCCCCATGGAGGGAGGAGCAGGGAACCTACACAGCCCGGCTTCGGGAAGGCTCTCACGGGTGGGGGCGGGGGGGCAGCCAGAGGAGACCAGCGAGTTGTCAGCTAAACCTGCTTGTGCAAAAGCGGAAATGAAAGAAAAAGGCAGCAGGATAGGATAAGTCTTCAGACAAAAAAGTACAAAGGGAAAACAGGGCGGAGCAGCTAATCAAGAAACGAAAGAAGGTCTACCTGCAGAAAACCGAGCAACTGAAACTGAGGAGAGTCCAGCCTCTGAGGAAGCAGCAGAGAAGGCAGCCAAGTCTGATTAACATCACGCACCAGGTCTTATCAGCGGGCCGGCCTCCCTTCTTGTACAACCCAGAGGAAGAGTTCATCAACTACTTTGCAAATGCAAGTTTTGTAGTAGCTCTAGAAATACGTTTAAGGAGGGAATCCCACTGCATCCCACTTGTGAAGTGTAAACGCACGGTGAAATCGTTTGCTGTTTATTTTTTGGTACAGCCAGAAAACAGTGGGATATTGACTTCCAGGAGGCTCTGCCTGTCTTGAGTGTCAGCTTAACATGCCACAGGGGCATAGTTTTCATACCTGACAATACAAAGCATACTAAATGGCAACTGGAAGTCACAGTCCTACGTTTAATATGTCTTGAACATTTAAAACTGCTTCTATGCCCATGTTATTTTTCAGTAGCAATGTTTCCTAAAGAAAACCACTCCTTGACCTTGGCTCTCCCCGTCCCTGGTCACAACAGTCATTTCCCTAATAATTTTGTTAATGTTCCAGGAAAAAACGAAAATTTGAGCATGTAGTCTTTATGATACTAAATTGTAAATGAGTGGGACTCGTGACATAACAGCTACTTCACATTTTGAGCTGGAAAGTCACTGAAATAACTGTTCAGAAAAGGGGCTGGCCCAGTGGTGCAGCGGTTAAGTGTGCACGTTCCGCTTTGGCAGCCCAGGGTTCGCTGGTTCGGATACTGGGTGCGGACATGGCACCACTTGGCAAGCCATGCTGCTGTGGGCATCCCACATATAAAGTAGAGGGAGATGGGTACGGATGTTAGCGCAGAGCCAGTGTTCCTCCACAAGAAGGGGAGGATTAGCAGATGTTAGCTCAGGGCTAGTCTTCCTTAAAAAAAAAAAAAAGAATCAGGCCTATGTGGTTTTCTAGATCTTCGTACATGTTAAAAACCGTGCACAAATTTAAATGTCTGTGTACTGATCCTCAAAACAACCCATAAAATCTCAATTAGGAAAAATTCCTTTCCTCATGGTTGACCAAAAAAATCTTGCAAAATAAACCAAAACCCCCCCTCATATGCTTTGGACCCAGATGAGCAAGTCGGTATTTGGTCCAGTGCTTAGGAACCTAAGGGTCTGCTCTGAAGATTCTAAACATTCCTTTCGGCCCTCCCTAAAATGAGGTTGGGATCACGAGGCCTTAACACAAAGAAAGGCAGATGTGGCCTGGACAAGGGGACAGCGCCAGACCAGCGGAAAGAGAATGGGTAGTGGACAGAGCCAGGCCAATGAGATGTGTGAAAGAGAAACGATGGCTGGGAGATGAGCGTTGTGCAAAGGGGGGTATGTGGCCACCAAAGCCGTTAAGGCAAGACTCTGCCAGAAGATGAGGACAAGATTTGGAGGCTGCAATCAGCAACCAGAAGTTGAAATGGAAAAGGGGCTGACTGCTCAAGGAGCGATTATGAGAAACGGGAAGGGAAGAGAATTTGCACCAGGCAGTGGGGAGTGGCAGCTCAGGATCCAGGCCAGCTGGACAGGGAACCAAAGGAGGAATGTTCATTCTGAGCCAAGGGTCCACGGCCTCCCTGGGGGCTGGATTAAGCCCAGGTGTGTGCCTCCTTCTCCACCGGGGCAGGTGGAGATCTAGGGCCTCAGGGCTTCGCAGAGGCCTGATCATCAGGTCAGCACTGCACTCCAGAGAACACAGGCCGATCCTGTGGGACAGTCTCTAGAGAGCACCATTCAGGGAGCATTCTCTGAACACCACCCCATGTCAGGGGAAGTTACAATCCAGGAAGAGAAAGATTTGCAAACAAGCTAGTCCAACACTACGCCAGTTAGCAACACATTGCCTCTCAACTCCAAACCCACCCTTCATTGCCCTAGTTTGTGATACTGGAGCAGGACCCTATGAACATTCTCCTTCACCAGCTAATACCACGGTAAGTGCTGTGACTAGAGGGCACTGGAAGGACGCTGGAAGAGGAAAGGGCTTCCCATCTGAATTCCAGCCTGCTTTCCTCTCAGCCTGCTCCTGTGAACATGGCAGTCATATGGAATGCCAAGTGGCAATAACCCCATGGGCAGCTTCCTGGCAAGTTCCACTAGCACTCTAGTGGGCAGCTTCCAGGTGAGTTTTACTAGCATCACCTCGGGTGGCTTCCCAGGAGGTTCCATGGCATGCCAGCCAGCTGCCCAGGGAGTTCCACCAGCACCCCAGTCAGCTGCCCAGTGAGCTGCCTGCTTCCCAGGGGGCAGTTTCCTGCTTGCCAGCTGGCCTGTGGCACTCAGTGAGTTTCTCCACTGTCCAGTGGGCTGCAGTCACACGCACTCCATCAAGATCCAAATCTCGGCCTGGGGAGTTGGAGGGGGGCAGTTCCAAATGTCACTCTTCCTTAAGTAGGAAATCTGCCTCAGTCCTGGAGCTAGTATCTGTTCCTTATAGCTGCTGTTCTCACATTCTTTAGGGTTCTCTTTCTCCCATAGTACTAGTAGTTAACTAGTTAATAATTACTCAGTAATAAGCTGTTAATAGGTAATAGCTCTTTACATCAGGGGCCAGCAACCTTTTCCATAAAGAGGCATACAGTAAACATTTTAGGCTTTTTGGGGCCATATGGTCTCTATGGCAACTGCTCAACCTTGCCCGACAGACAAGACGTAAGCAAAGGGGTGTACTAGTATTTGGCCAGTTTGCTGAGTCCTGCTTTACGTGAAGCAGTCCCTGTTCAGATCGACTATGCAGTTTCTAGCTCCTAACTGGACCCTGACGGATTGAAATTCCATGTGACAAGTGCAGTAAGAGACATGCCTGGGGCCCGGGAGCACAGGGGGAGGGAAGAATGAAATCCTAGGCTGCAGGTGGAGAAGGGCCGGCCAAGTATCAGGGAAGGTTTTAAAAAGATGAAGGACAGGGGCCGGCCCCGTGGCCGAGTGGTTAAGTGCGCGCGCTCCACTTCGAGAGCCCAGGGTTTTCCCAGTTGGAATCCTGGGCGCGGACATGGCACCACTCGTCAGGCCATGCTGAGGCAGCGTCCCACATGCCACAACCAGAAGGGCCCACAACTAAAAATACACAACTATGTACCGGGGGGCTTTGGGGAGAAAAATGAAAAATAAAATCTTTAAAAAAGAAGAAAAAGAAAAGATAAGGGACAATCTAGTACTCAAGTCTTGCCTCTAACTCTCACTTAACTACGCAATTTGGAGAAAGCCCCTTAATTTTTTCCTTGTCTCGGTTTTGTGGCCTGAAGAAATGGTGCTAAGAGTTGGGTGTCTTAGACTTTCTTGAAAGAAACTGACGACGACATAAAGAGATGGAAAGACATTCCATGCACATGGATTGGAAGAATAAACATAGTTAAAATGTCCATACTACCTAAAGCAATCTACAGATTCAACACTATCCCAATCAGAATCCCAAGGACATTCTTTACAGAAATTGAACAAAGAATCCTAAAATTCATATGGGGCAACAAAAGACCGCGAATTGCTAAAGCAATCCTGAGTAAGAAAAACAAAGCCGGTGGAATCACAATCCCCGATTTCAAAACATACTACAAAGCTACAGTGATCAAAACAGCATGGTACTGGTAGAAAAACTGGTTCACAGATCAATGGAACAGAATTGAAAGCCCAGAGATAAAACCACACATCTATGGACAGCTAATCTTCGACAAAGGAGCTGAGGGCCTACAATGGAGAAAAGAAAGTCTCTTCAACAAATGGTGTTGGGAAAACTGGACAGCCACATGTAAAAGAATGAAAATCGATCATTCTTTTTCACCATTCACAAAAATAAACTCAAAATGGATCAAAGACTTAAAGATTAGGCCTGAAACAATAAGTCTTCTAGAAGAGAATATAGGCAATACACTCTTTGACATCAGTTTCAAAAGAATCTTTTCGGACACTATAACTCCTCAGATGAGGGAAACAATAGAAAGAATAAACAAATGGGACTTCATCAGACTAAAGAGTTTCTTCAAAGCAAGGGAAAACAGAACTGAAACAAAAAAACAGCCCACTAATTGGGAAAAAATATTTACAAGCTACTTATCCGACAAAGGATTAATATCCATAATATACAAAGAAGTCACACAGCTTAACAACAAAAAAACAAACAACCCGATCAAAAAATGGGCAGAGGAGGGGCTGGCCCCGTGGCCGAGTGGTTAAGTTCGCGCGCTCTGCTGCAGGCAGCCCAGTGTTTCGTTGGTTCGAATCCTGGGCGCGGACATGGCACTGCTCGTCAGACCACGCTGAGGCAGCATCCCACATGCCACAACTAGAAGAACCCACA
>NC_060276.1:116200403-116248706 GCF_021613505.1 Equus quagga
ACCACGTCGCTTTCAGTTCGAATCCTGGGCACGGACACGGCACTGCTCATCAAAGCACACTGAGGCAGCGTTCCACATGCCACAACTAGAAGGACCCACAACTAAGAATATATAAGTATGTACCTGGGGGCTTTGGGGAGAAAAAGGAAAAAATAAAATCTTAAAAAAAAAAAAAAAAAAAAAAAATGGGCAGAGGACATGAACAGATATTTCTCCAAAGAAGATATAAGTATGGCCAATAGACACATGAAAAGATGTTCATCATTGCTAATCATCAGGGAAATGCAAATCAAAACTACACTAAGATATCACCTTACACCCATTAGATTGGCAAAAATATCCAAAACCAAAAGTGACAAATGTTGGAGAGGTTGTGGAGAAAAAGGAACCCTCATACACTGTTGGTGGGAATGCAAACTAGTGCAGCCACTATGGAAAACAGTATGGAAATTTCTCAAAAAGTTAAAAATAGAAATACCCTATGACCCAGCTATCCCACTACTGGGTATCTATCCTAAGAACCTGAAATCAGCAATCTCAAGAATCCCATGCACCCCTATGTTCATTGCAGCATTATTCACAATAGCCAAGACATGGAACCAACCTAAATGCCCAGAAGCTGACCACTGGATATAGAAGATATGGTATATATACACAATGGAATACTACTCAGCCATAAAAAGGACCAAATTGTTCCATTCGCATCAACATGGATAGACCTTGAGGTTATTATGTTAAGCAAAATAAGCCAGACAGAGAAAGACGAACTCTATATGACCCCACTTATAGGTGGAAGTTAACATATAGACATGGAGAACCGATCGGTGGTTACCAGGGAAAAGGGGGGGTGGGGGGAGGGCACAAAGGGTGAAGTGGTGTACCCACAACATTACTAACAATAATGTACAACTGAAATGTCACAAGGTTGTAATCTATCATAATCTTAATAAAAAAAAAAAATCATGAAAAAAAAAAAAAACGAGTTGGGTGTCTCCCAGGACTCTCAGGAGAATAAAAGTGAGACAATTAGGAAAATATTTTGTAAACTCTCAAGCATTGTACAAGTACATTTACAAGTCATTTCATTTATGTTACAGCTTGTTAGTGTCCAAATTGGGAGTACAACTCAGGCTGTCTTTCAGCTCTCCAGTTTACTGACAAGTGATGCCATCCTTGATTTTAACAGGAGGAAACTGGAAGCTGAAGTGGTGAAGGGAGACTGCCTCATCTACAATACTCCAAGCTACTTAGGTGGAGTGGTTTCTAAGTCCCTTTTTTTTTTTTTTTTTTTTTTTGAGGAAGATTAGCCCTGAGCTAACTGCTGCCAATCTTCCTCTTCCTTCTGAGGAAGACTGGCCCTGAGCTAACACCCATGCCCATCTTCCTCTACTTTATATGTGGGACGCCTACCACAGCATGGCTTGCCAAGCAGTGCCATGTCCACACCCGGGATCCAAACTGGCGAACCCCGGGCCACTGAAGCGGAACGCGCACACCTAACCGCTGCGCCACCAGGCCGGCCCCTCTAAGTCCGTTTATATAAGATTGTTTGGGGGGGGACCTAAAGCTCAGTTATTCTAGATGTTCTTATTGTTTACTTTAACCTAATTTAAAGTTTCCTTTTTCCCTTATCTAGCTACTATAGCATTACAGAAAACTTCTAAAGTTCAGAAAGTTGCAATTTATAAATGAGGTATTTTAAAATAAAAATTTAGCCTAAGAGGATTATGTAGAGACCAAGCCACATTTCCGCCATTAAAAGCAAACATGATTTAGGGGCTGGCCCCGTGGCCGAGTGGTTAAGTTCGCGCGCTCCGCTGCAGGCGGCCCAGTGTTTCCTTAGTTCGAATCCTGGGCGCGGACATGGCACTGCTCATCAGACCACGCTGAGGCAGCGTCCCACATGCCACAACTAGAAGAACCCACAATGAAGAATACACAACTATGTACCGGGGGGCTTTGGGGAGAAAAAGGAAAAAATAAAATCTTTAAAAAAAAAAAGCAAACATGATTTAAATGGTAAATTCTCAGGCTAAGACACAAATACCTCATGAAAACGTGTCATGGTTTAAATGCTGCGGATCTGCAACCTAGCAAAGAGAAAAAAAGAAAGAGGTGCATTTCCCCAGATGGACCTTTGAAGGGACCTATACACTATGCACAGGTCAGGGGTTTATCCCTTAGGCATAGTACCCGGTCCTCTTGGTTAAAAGGAGAACTATGTTTTCCAGAATCTCCACCTTTGTGTGGTTTGTTAGGTTGGGCAAAAGAATCTGCCCAAGGATGGAAGGCAAGAGAGATGGAGCCGCCACTATTCTCTACAGGTGACGTCACAGTCACGCCTGGCGAGGAACAGATGAAGAGGTGCTCTGGGGCCTCCAGCTTGTCTTCACTCCATCACTCCATCCCCTTCTTCTTCCTACTGGGGCCCTGCGACCAATGGCGGCCTCTCCAGGAGATGCCTGGCTCAGGTCTACAGAGGGTGGCTCTCAGAGGTGACTGTCTATCAGCTCCCCACACTGGCTGGCGAAGCGTCTCAGAGGCACTCCTTCCGTCCTGGATCCCCTGACTGTCCCCTGCAGACCTTCTCCCACAATTACACAAGCCCTGCTTCCTTTAACATTTCCTTACCCTCATACCTCCTAACACTCCTGGCGCCTCTACTCCCCTGAGTGAGCGCACCCTGGCGGGAAGAGGCAGTTTTCTGGTCCAGTGGGCAGAGCGGCTCAGAGCAGCCCACCAGCCTGAGATGGAAAGGAGCACAGTTGCCACCACGCCAACAGAGTACCTGGAAGGAAAAGAGCTGGGCAAGGACTCAAGTACCTGCAACTCTTGTTGTTTTTAAGTTATGGCAAAAAAAATACACATAATATGAAATTTACTCAACTTTTTTTTTTTTTTTTGAGGAAGATGAGCCCTGAGCTAACTACTGCCAATCTTTCTCTTTTTGCTGAGGAAGACTGGCCCTGAGCTAACATCCATACCCATCTTCCTCTATTTTATGCTTTGGACGCCTACCACAGCATGGCTTTTGCCAAGCGGTGCCATGTCCGCACCCAGGATCCAAACCCGCGAACCCTGGGCCGCCGAGAAGCGGAACGTGCGAATTTAACCACTGTGCCACCGGGCCGGCCCCGACTGAACCATTTTTAAGTGCACAGTTCAGCAGTGTTAACTATATTTACATCGTGTGTAACAGATCTCCAGAATTTGCTTATCTTGCAAAACTGACACTAAACCCATCGAGCCCAGCCCCTGGCAGCCAGCATTTTACTTTGCTTTTGTGAATTTGCGTACTCTAGATACCTCGTGTAAGTGGAGTCATCCTGCCTTGTCCTTTTGTGTCTGATATAGCACAGGGTTCATCCAGGTTGTAGCCTGTGATGTGTGGCAGCCTTCCTAGTTAAGGCTGAGTAATATTCCTTTGTGTGTGTATATGCCACATTTTCTTTATCCATTCATCTGTCAATGGACACTTGGGCTGCTTCCAACACCTGCAACTCTCGCATACTGGGCGGATACACAAATCGATAGGAAAACAGGATGGATAACCTACAACTCAGTAATGTGTCTGCATGTTACCAAAAGACCTGTATTCAAGAATGTTCATACGTCTATAATAGCTAAAAACTGGAAACAATCCAGATGTCCAATAAATAAAATATGGGATAGCCAAACGAGGGAATACAATGCCATGTCTCTCCACCTCGGCACTACTGACTTTTGGGGCTGGATCATTCTGTGCGGTGGGGCCTGTGCTATGCACCACAGGATGCTTATTAGCGGCATCCCTGGCCTCCACCCACTAGATGCCAATAGCATCCCTCACCCCAAGCTGTAACAACCAAAAATGTCTCTGGATATTATTCAATGCTCCCTGGGGGACAAAATCACCCCAGTTGAGAACCACTATTCCAGAGAAAGGATGAAGTACCTGAGACGGCCATTACAGCTCTTGTGGAGCACAAGAAGAAAACCAGACATCTCTAAAATGCCATCTCAACCTCCTGCCCTGTAAAACCCATCCTCCATGGCAGGAAACAGCCAGCCACCTCCCTCACACAAAGCATCTTCTCTCTGGTCTCTAGCAGCAATGCAGAAGGCCAGCCAATCAGGCCAGGTGGGGCCGCTGCGTTTCACAAAGCCTGTTACCATGCCAAACAGGCCTTGTGGTTCCGGACACCAGTGGCCCTGCCCAGACATCACACACCACAACAAAGAAGGCTTTGTCCTTTCTCCCCAGAGAAAATGGTCTTTCTTGCCTCCAGGCTGTGTTGACTGGGTCCCCTCCAGTCACACTCCCACCCCCATCACCGACATGCACACACTCTGCCTGGCTCGCCCCTGCTCACCCATTGACCCGTCACACCAGCTCGCCACTGCCTCCACTATGGGACCGACACCCTCCCTGGCCTCCCTACTACCTCGGGTGCATCTCCATTCATTGCTCTAAATCTTGTTTATGGGTTCTAGCCCGGCAGCAAGACTAGCGTCTCTTGGAGGACAAAACCCAAATCGTATCTTTGCCTCTTGCCCTCCTTTACCAACATCTGTCACAAGGCACTGGGCAACATTTCTGGAAAGGGTAAGAGAGAGGAAAAGAATCAGTGAGATAGCAAAGTTCCTGTCTAAAGCCTGCTTTCGTCCTATGACTATGGGAGGAAAAAACCCACCACAGTCCTGTTCTTTCAAGTTGGTCTTAGAAGCACCAAGATCTGTCGGGGCAAAGGCACCCCGAGCAGGCTCCCCACCAGTCTGGGAACACAGACTGGCCCCAATCCTAACCCTTTTCTCACAGAGCTTTTGAGAACAAGTAGTGGGAACACTTAAGGGCCAGTTAAACGGAGATGACTGGAATTACTTAATTTTGCTGTTTTCAAAGTGAAAAAGCAATCTGAAAGAGCTGATAGGCAATCAAGAAACAGGAAAAGGAACTGCTGGACATGAGAACAAAGTGCCCCGCTTTTCAGAACACGCAGCTGTTTATTTTTAATGGACGTTCCCAGCCTACTGCTATTTCAAAGACACAGCGCTTGTTCCTCCAGATAACGCTGCTGTGGCGGCACAGAGCAGGAGAGGCTGGGTCCAGGGGAATCCAGCCAAGGTTATTTCACCTTTCCTGTGGGCGGTTCAGAGTTCCTCTCAAACCTTCCTCTTCTTATTGGGTACAAGACGGGTGACCTCACCCATCACAAGGGCTCTCTCTTTTCTCTTCTTGCTGAGGAAGATCCGCCCTGAGCTAACATTGTGCCCATCTTCCTCTATTTTATGTGGGATGCCACCACAGCATGGCTTGATGAGCAGTGCTAGCTCTGCACCCAGGATCTGAACTTGGGAAGCCCAGGCCACTGAAGCAGAATGCACGAACTTAACCACTATACCACCAGGCCAGCCCCTCTCTCTCTTTTTGAAAAACTTTGTTCAGTGATGTTGCCATAGACTGAATGTTCAAATCCCCCCAAAATTCATGCTGAATCCTAATCCCAAGGGGATGGTATTAGGAGGTGGGGCCTTTGGGAGGGGATTAGGTCACAAAGGTGGGATTATTGCCCTTATAAAAGAGAGCCCACAGAGCTCCCTCACCCCTTCTACCACGTGAAGATAGGAGAGAAGTGAGTCCTCACCAGACACCGAATCTGCCAGCACTTTAATCTTGGACTTGCAGCCTCCAGAACTATAATAAAGGTTTCTTGTTTATAAGGCATCCGTCCTGTGGTATTTTTGTTATATCAGCCCCAACAGATGAAGACAGCTGTCCAAGGCCCAGCCCGCGGAGCCTAACTAAGTGGTATGGGAGTGCATGAAGCTCTGGGTTGCACACAGGTGTTCATAGGGTGGGGAGGCGGCTGGTGTGCAAAAGACGCAGCCCTCCACAGGGGCCCCTGGGGAAACGGCAGGGTGCTCCCCTCTGAAGGTGCACCTACCACCCAGTCAGTGCTGGCCACTGGGAGCCCTGGGGAAATCAGCACCCCGTATGGGCAGATCTTCCAATTTTTTTTCAGAGAAGCTGAAAGATTTTTACAGGTATTCTCTGTATGTCATCAAATCTTGGCACTCCTTTGCTTTTAAAACTAGGTGAGACCCGGGGGGAAAAAAAAAAAAAGGAAGGAGGGTCGCATAGGTGTGACCCACAATGGGCAGCCTCGGTCTGGGTAATTCCCATCCTTCTCTGTCGTGCACAGCTCCTCCTCCGCCTTAGAGTCCACGGCGTCACATAGGAACCCAGCACACACCAAGGCAGTCTTCTCAACGTCCCCGCGCTGTTTTCGTCCAGGGCTCTGCTAAAATGCCGATCCTCAAGTCCTCTTTCTGCTTCTCCAAACTCGACCTCTCTTTCAGGCCTTCATTCAAAGTCCCAAGTTCTCCAGGATCCCTGATCACATCTTTCAGTGTTGGTCTCCCGCCATGATGCAAATCAGACAATCTCTGGTGGCCAACAGCCCTGCTCTCCCCAGAGTCAGAATCCACTGCAGAGACGGAGAGCCACACTCCCCCTTGCAGAGAGGGGTGGCCGTGACAGTCCTGACAGAGGAGATGGAAAGCCTCTGTCTCTGCCATCAAAGGGGCAGAATCACCTGGTTGCCTTTTCTTCCAGCCTTGAACAGAGACCCGTGCCTGTGGATGCAGCTGCTGTGCAGCCAGGACGGGGAGAGGTGAAGAGTCACGGAGCCCGGGAAGTGCAGAGCCACCAGCCGGAGCCAGATGTGGCGAGCTGGGCACTCGGGACAGCAGCACACTCACATATCTTGGCAGGGGTCTGTGTTCCTGTGAAGGGCCTGGGCTGAGGTACTTAGAAAATTGGAACGATTCATCCAGAAGACGGCCATAGTTTCGAATGATCATAATTCTTCAGAAGTCCAGGTCATTTTCTTTTAAGGCCTGTAATTTTTAAAAATCAACACCAAAAGGAATAGTTCTAAGCAGCAAAGCTGTTAGTTTTGTAATTTACAAAAACCAATTGAACGGTATATTTATTATCATGTCTGAAAAACAGACAAAGAAAAATAATGTCTTGTTGTATTTACATTTTTATTTAAGAGTAAGACAGGGGCTGGCCCCATGGCCGAGTGGTTAAGTTCGCGCGCTCTGCTTTGGTGGCCCAGGGTTTCAAGGGTTCGGATCCTGGGTGCGCACATGGCACCACTCATCAAGCCATGCTGAGGCGGCGTCCTATGTGCCACAACTAGAAGGACCCACAACTAGAATATACAACTATGTACTGGGGGGCTTTGGGGAGAAGGGGAGAAAAAAAAAGATTGGTAACAGATGTGAGCTCAGGTGCCAATCTCTTAAAAAAACAAAAAAAAAAAGGTAAGACATAGGGCATCTGCCCTACAAATGGACAAGCTCCCACGAGTCATGACGTTTGTCCTCATCTGAGGCCTGCCCTCCTCGCTGACGTGAGTATAATGGTATAATGCACATTTACAAATAACATCCGGGAGGAGGGCAGTGAGAGTTACTTATAAAACCTAAATAGTTTAAACGCAATGGGATTACATGAAAGCAGGGGGTTTTTTTCACTACATTTTAACACATTCCTCATCTCATCAGTAACATTATTTCTCCACAATGAAGTTAGATAATTTGCCTATTTTGGTTTGATTTTAACTTGTAACTCTCCTCTATCACCTAAAAAACAGGAAAACACTTAAGATTTATGCTACTCTAATCAAGACAAGACTGCACAAAAACTAGAACCCCTGGGCTGACTTTTTCCAGCAGCCAGCCTCCACAGGCAAAAACTTCATTCCTTCATGTTATGTTCATTTCTCCCAAGTTCATTCACAGTTAAGGGAAAAAACGGAAATGGTCTTGAGTCTAAAAAAAAAAAAAAAAGACTCCAATTAAAATGACTTAATTCTTCTGACCCAGTGGTGCCGCAGCCAAGGCAGAGCAAATTCAGAAGCTTTTTGGTTGTGCTTGGGGTGGGGGTGGGGGTGGCACGACAGGGGACCTTTTACCAGGATGTCAGAATCTGCTTAGTAGCTCACCTCTACTTTTTCCCAGGTTAAAGACTGAATTATTCACCAGGGAACCAAAAACAGTGAGCTAGTTTTGTGCCTAGTTTATGATAGGCCTAGTGTGCAGAGCCAGGCAGGGAGGCAACGCGAGCTGGCTACGCCCCTGGGATTAAGTACACCAGGGAGGGGTGGAGCCATCGTTTCTCCCTGGCTCCAGCTGCTTTCCCCTCACCATGGCAAAGCTTCAGCATCAAGGCCACTTTTGAAGCTGGCCACACCCTGGCTTCATCCCACCCCCTGTGCTTTATTCCATCCTTCTAGGGACAAAATTTGATGCAGGGTACACATTTATCTTTTAGGATTGACATGGGAATATTTGGGATTTTTAAGCACTGTGTTCAAAAAGAGAGGGAGGCCGCTATCTCGCATAACAGACTATAAGATTTCTGCCCAGGGATTCTGAAACCAGTGTAGGTAACAGCGACAGGTTCTGAACACGGCTAAAACAGCTACACAACTGGAAAAGGGTCTTTTCACCATATTTTGACACCGAGGGTACAACTGTAACACAGAATGCCTTTTTTTTTTTTTTAAAGTAAAGGGTAGAAAGCTTATGTGATTTTTAAAATAAAATTTAAACTATCAGCAAATCATAAAAGGTAAACTTTAATGTTCTTGTTCTCCTTTCAAAAGGGGCCCTTGAACATCTCAGTACCATGCACGGCATTCTTTGACATGGTCTTGACGTGAAACGTGGTAATTATTTGTGCCATTCGCTTGGAATCAAAATCATCAAGGAGGATTTTGCAATAAGATCTGGCTCCCACGTTCCCATTTCTTCTGACCCTCATCAATCTAACGCGCCCTAACTCCCATAGTACAACCCCAATTTTACAAGTCCATCCCGTGTTGCTTAAGTCATTTCTCACTCACTCCCTGCTTGGTTTCTGCAGAACCCACCACACTGAAGGTTCCAAATTGTCCATCTGCCGGCTGTGATTTCCACTCTTAGGAACATCTGTAAGACAGGAGGTCAGGCAAGTATTTTTGTCTCAACTCTCCAGGAAAGCACACTAGGGATCAAGAGAGAAGTGACCTGCTGTGACAGTTCCTATGCCTATATGATTTGCACGAGCAGGGCAGAGCTGGACTCAGTGGCCACCGTGGCTTTAAAATGAGACAAAATGCAGACTAAAGGGACGGCCACAGCAGCCCTCATCCGGTGCCTTCAGGGCGGGCTCCAGGGCCTCAGCTCTCTCACTGTGTGTGACAGAGGCTGGGACTGGAGGTGGGCTGCAGCCCCCTCCACCATCCAGTGAAGAGACTCCTCTCCCCTTATAGTCCAGGCACCCAAAATGGAAACACACAGCCGCCTGAGGTAGGGCTAAGTACTCTCCTACAGGGGCCAGGAAAGGGCACAGTGGGATTTGTGCGTTTAGGATGGAAGTGGCCATAGCTGAAGTTTACCTGATACAGGAACTTTTCCCAGAATGTCTAACTTAAATCTGATTACTCCTACTAAAACTGCCATTTGTTTTATAACAACTGCTTACCACAAGGTTCTCAAGAAGCCACTGGGTTAAAAAGCGAAATTGTTCAAAATGACATTTTCCTAAATGAAACCGATCACATCAAGTACAACTAAGACTCAGAAATCTTACAGGAACTCCTTCCTAACCCCCATCACTGGGTATTTCATTGCAGCACACTGGGCACAAAGTGTCAACAATGTGTAAGAGTGAACTCTAAAAGCACAAACCAGCCTAAAAAGCCTGAAGATAATGCCTTGCAACAGAGGCTTTCCTTAAAAGGTGTGGAGTGTGTGTGTGTGTTTTTAAGACTCTCTCTTCTATTCCCTCATCTAAGTGGAGATTACAAGTGTGGTTTGCAGGGCCAGCCCCATGGCCTATTGGTTAAGTTCAGCACACTCTGCTCCAGGGGCCTGGCTTTCGTTCCTGGGTGCAGACCTACACCACTTGTTGGCAGGCATGCTGTGGTGGCAACTCACAGACAAAACAGAGGAAGACTGGCACAGATGTTAGCTCAGGGCGAATCTTCCTCAGCAAAAAAAAAAAAAAAAAAAAAAAACCCAAAAATGTGATTATACATGACCAATTGTGAAAATTCATCAGTCTATACTTACAATTTGAGCACTTTTCTGCATTAGACTCTAGATTATATCTCAAGAAAAAACATTATTAGCATCTGTTATGGGCTGAATTGTTCCCCCACAAAAGATATGTCAAAGTCCTAACTCCCAGACCCTGTAATGTGAACTTATCTGGAAATAAGGTCGTCTTCGCAGATATAACCAAGTTACAACAGGGCCATCCTGGATTAGGGTGGGCCCCAATCCAATCGCTGGTGCCCTTATAAGGCCAAGGAAATATGGACACAGACACAGGGGAGATCACACGAAGATGGAGGCAGAGATTGGAGTGATGCTTCTGTAAGCCAAGGAAGGCCATGGAACACATGGAGCCCCCAGACGTTGGAAGAGGCAGGAAGGACCCTCCCCCAGATCCTTCAGAGGGAGCACAGCCCTGCTGGCTCCTTGATTTCTGAGGTCCAGCCTCCAAAACTGCAGGACAATAAACTTCCATTGTTTTAAGCAACCAGGTTTATGGTACTTTGTGACGACAGCCCCAGAAAATTAACACACCCTCCTCTTGCCACAAGAAAAATGCTACCATGATGAGCACAAATAACTGCTGGCATGCCCACCTAAAGGTTCCAGAATGGGACCAGGAGGTCCCAAGCCCGGGCTTCCCTAAGAATCACAGTAGGCCCTCCACTGGTGGCTCATGCACATCCGTCCTGTTGGCGCCTGCCTTCCAGAGGCCTGGCAGGCGGATGGGTGCACCCTGGCCCTCCACAAGATGCTGACAGATAAAAAAGACCAGGGCTCCCTTATAAGCTGATGATGCCGGGTCTGTGAACACCCAAGAAACACATCATATAGAAACAGGCTTTCCTCTTAAGAAGGATACAATCCACAAATCCCACCGAGAGGATCTCAAAGCTTTAAAGATGCTTACCTTTGTAGATTGTTTGCAACTGCATGATGGAGGGGGTGGGGCAGGCTGAGGCAGATACTAGGACTACACCATCCACTGTCAAAACCCCACAGGCTGGGTGCCAGGGACTGCAGAAGGAGCGTAAATTTCCAGCTTTCCCCAGAGATACAAGCACATAGTAAGGGCAAACCATTGACCCTTTCTGGGCCTCAGTTTCCTCATCCATAAAATCATCAGTTCAATCCTGACTGTTCTTAAGATCTCTTTTAGCTTTAAGATTTTGCAACTCCAATTCTACAATCATCATTCTTACTGTGTGTCTAATTCAACAGTCTTTAAAATTGCAATTCATGCAGATTTGTGTGCTCATAGGGTGTGACGCATGTTCCAGGGGAGACTGGGCATAACAGAAAGCCTTCAGCAGACCCAGCTCAGGCAGAAATTCAAGGTGGTGGCAAAAAGAAGGAAGCTTCAGATGCTGTGAAAAGCCAGCAAGGAGCTGTCAGATCTCAGCAGGACAACTCGTACAGGTGGTTTGAACATCAGAAGGCAGTGCGTTTGGTAGCCACTGAACTGCCAGGGCAGAGAGGAGGGCGCAGGATCCTTCTTAAAAGCAGAGCCTGGAAAAGAAATCTGGTTAATTGGATGTTCCAATTAATGAAAGCTTTAGCTGAATGTGTTGCCGGAAGGTAGGGGGCGGTCTTCGCTGACTACCACACGGCCTTTTCCGGGGCTGACCTCCAAAGTTTCTGCACGGTTCAGCCAGCTGCTCAGCCACACCCCACATTTCAGTGCATCTCCATCAACCTCACAGGACAGAGACTGCCATTGCGGAGCAGGCCCTTCCTACTGGACCATGAATCTCTGAAGGAGCAGAATGGGGCAGTGTTAGGCCTCTCTCTCACTACACAGAACTCCTGTGAATTCAAAACTAGAAGCTGACTCTAAAATAGACTCCGGTCACCTGGGGAACATCCTCGGCTGCAAGCTGAATTCCAGGCTGAACAGTCAGTACTTGATTTACAGAGTTTTGCTAGAGAATAAGGATTTCAATTTCTCATCTTTATGAAAGTGGGATAGAGGTGGCATCCTAAGGCAGAAGCTGAAAGAAGACAGTGTAAGGAGAAAGGGGAGGCAGCAGGATTTTGACAGAGTAGAGTGCATACAATTCTGCACCTTCCCACATTCCTATTGGTGTGCCTGGAATGACAGCACTGTCTCCACACACACAGATGTCACAGGAAAACACTGTAGGACGGGTGAGGAACTCAAACATCGGAGGGGGCGGCGCTGCACTGTTCCCTCTGAGCTCTGGCCTCCCGGACGGAGGTGGGGCAGATTTGACCAAGTAATCTCTGGGCTCTGGACAGTTTAGGGCTCCGACTGAGATGCTCTGGGTCTCAAAAGCCAAGTGGGCTTTATTACAGGGAGGTGGGGAACCCTAGAAACCACAGGACTGGAAACTGCCCCAGGAGGTTCCAGAGACTGAAGAGGAGAGTAGACAGCAGCAATGGCCTCAGGGCAGAAGCCAGCAGGTCAGGATGGATGTGGGATGTGCTCCACCCCTCTTCTTTCCCAGCTGCCCCAGGCCAAGACTGAAGTCCTAGGGGTCTGACAGACAAAAGACTAGCCAAAGGTCCTTTGACAGGTGAACAGTATGGAATACTACTCAGCAATAAAATAAAATGAACCATCGATATACACAAGCTGGATGAATCTCCAGAAAATTATCCTGAGTGAAGATGGCCAAAAGAGTACACACTGTATAATTTCACCATTTATGTAATATTCTTTTTTTTTGGTGAGGACGATTGGCCGTGAGCTAGCATTTGTTGCCAATCTTCCTCTTTTTGCTTGAGGAAGATCGGCCTTGAGCTAATATCTGTGCCAATCTTCCTCTATTTTGTATGTGGGACACAGCCACAGCATGGCTTGATGAGTGGTATGTAGGTCCACGCCTGGGATCCAAACCTGCAAACCCCAGGCCACCAAAGTGGAGCACATGAACTTACCACTACGCCACCAGGCCAGCCCCACCATTTATGTAATATTCTTTAATGATACAACTATAGAAACTGTCCAGGGGTTAAGGTGGGGGTGGGGCAAGAGGGAAAAGGGTGTGGCTATAAAGGAGTCACATAAGGGATCCTTGCGGAGATGGAAATGGTCTGTATCTTGAATGTATCCACATCAATAGCCTGTGATACTGTCACTAGAGTTGTTGTGCAAGGTATTACCATTGGGGTAACTGGGGAAATGGTACACGGCATGTCTCCATATTCTTACAACAGCAAGTGAATCTACGACTCTCAAAAGTTTAATTTAAAAAAAGAAACTGGCAAAAGTGGGGATCATGAGGCCACCGGGGCTCTACCAGGGACAGGAAGCAAAGAGATTTGGCTGACCCTTAAAAGGCCACAGTGACAGGGAGGATGTCAAGACTTAATAACAGGGAACAGATCATTTTCATAAGGAAATTGGGGTGCTACAAAGAAGGGGAAAGTGAGCCAAGAAGCTGCTTTTGAAGAGATGATGAACTCACACAGCAGCCAGCCAGCAAGCCACTAACTGACCTTATAACCTGAAGCCGCTCTTAACAATATTCGAAAAATAACTCTACCAAAGTTCCATCGATGCAGCCTGTCATTTATTGCCACCGACACTCAGGAGTCTGTCAGCACAGAGCTCAGGAATAAAATGAACAAAGTTACAGTGATCAAAAGAAACCCAGAGGGCATCTAAAGTACGTCGAACGCAGCCCCCTTGTCTCTCTCACCATTCTAGGCAAACAGAGAATTTGCTTGCACATCAAGACCATTAAGGGCACTCAGTTTTTAAAATGAGCAAGTACTGTGCATCTTCTCTCTCAGTGGATGACTAGACACTGATATCAATAATGCTTCACTAACGTTGAGTTTACCGAATTCAGTTAAACACAAAATTCTGGGAAGTACGTGTGATCTCTCTCTGCACTTAACGCAATTATAAGCTGTCTTTTTAGTAAGAGATGTTAACCATATGCTCATTTGAATACATAACTTAATGGACAATTTTGAAATAACAATCCTTTGAGGTTGATAAAGTTTGTCCTGCCTTACTTTGGGTTGACTACTAAAAAAAAACTTACAATGAATACATGATTGAAAACTCTGAAAAAAAACAGTATATTGCTGAGTTCAGGACACAAATTATGAAGTGAAGTTGCTCTGTGATTTAACCAAATCAGAACCAACACCTCTTCCTGGAAGTCTTCCCAAACAGCCCAGGCCAGAGCCGGGCTTATGGTAAGTACTCAAATACTCTCTGAATAAACAAATGCATGAACAAACAAACCAAAATTTGTATAACTGAGCAGTACCTTGTCATTTGACTCCCACCATACTCAAAAGCAATCAGCAATGCATGTGGGAAGCATTTGGACAAACGTTCCGAAAATCCTTTTAAATTCCAGAACCATAACAAACATATTTAAACAGAGTAGAAGAGAAAGACAGATCACCCAAAGCTATTTCTAATTTAGTGTTCACTGGTTTGATAAACACAAGGAGACCCCAAAGCCCATGAAATTTAGTCTGTAGTCCTTCCCAAATTGGAGAGTTTGAATTATGCAAAATTATGAAGCTGAAGGGAATTACTTAAGAACTAAGTCTAGTTGACAGCCAGTATCTGACTTCATAGTTCTCTATTCTCATCCAATATGTAAGTAGTAACACGCAAAGCAACCCAAACAAAAAATAAAACTGTTTCTTCATGAAGACATTCCTCACGGCACCAGCAGCAGACACAAAGGGAAAATGGAGGCCGGGTCGGGGGCTAAGTGATGGCTCTTAGCGGAAACCCAAGTGTGGGGGAAGAGCAGAGAGTGGACCCAACCATGGTAGGGGCTGTGGTCTATACAGTGAACAGCCCCCCATCCACTGCAGACGGGAATGAGCCAACAAGAGCTGTCAAGCTACTCTGTTCTGGGGTTAGCCCATCCTGGAGCTAAGATACCCACCAAGTGCGAGAGGGACAACGAACGTGTTGGGGTCCTGGGTGTGCATCTCATAAATGTCAGAGTTGCTTGTCAAGCAGAGGAGTATTACCTTAAGCTCTCCCCAGCTGTGAGGGGAGAAGTCACTGTCCAATACTCTCTCACCAAAATAGATACAGAGTACACAGAGCATCTGCTCTGTGTCAACCTGTTCTGAGAAACTAAAAAATGATACAGTAACGTGCACTTTTTAATACAATGTAATGTATCCATACTTTGTTAAATTGCATATAGTAGTCTCCATTCCCTTCAACCTCAAGAAAGAGTATCCTATTTTGTGTGCTGGTGTTAATCTTCACCACGTGCCCAAACGCTAACAGACAGGCGGGCCAAGTTCACTGAAATGAACTGGAGGTCCTCAAGTGATGCCAGAGGCTTCCTTTGTCTTCCCATAGCGCTTCCTCCCAGAGCCAGATGCTTGGAGAGGATGGGGGTGGAAGAGAGAGGGGACTCAGCCATATACTGACTGCAGAAGGCTCCTGAAAGAGGGGTCAATAAAGACACGCTCCAGGTGACATGTAAAACTGACAACACTCATCCCCAGAGGAGCTGACGGCGTGAGCCCTTGGCAGAGGTGAAACCTCATTTATCCCCAAAACTCCAAGCTATGCCCTCTCCGCTTAGGAAGTGCTGCGAGGCCACCAACGGCCCCTACAGGGGACCCGTGGCTCTGGTGTCAAATCTGAGGTAGCCTCTGAAATCAATGACATGGAAAGGCGTGTTTCAGGATGGTCATGGGGAGCTCAGAAAGGAAAGCAGAGCATGTTGCAGAGGGAACAAGATCAACAAACTGTGAAGTGGAGATAGCCAGTGTGTAGAAGCTTCCATCTGGACCACTCCTGCCAGCCGGCCCCTCCGGTCTCTCTTTTGGCATGTGTCCTTAAGTACAGAGGACGATGCTCCCCACTCCCTGGACCCTTAGACGGACGTGCCAGGCCTGCAGCCCTTCTGCACCAGCTGCCAAAGGAAGCACCCGGGGCCATTTAGAGCTGCAGATGGGCCACAGTAAGGGAGGCCAGGAGAGAGGGCTGCACACGATCTATTTTTAAACTGTACGCACGGGCGGGCCTGGCTGCACTGTCAGCTCCTGGCAGACGGAAAAACTTTGGGTGGGAACGTTTACCTGAGTGGATGCTCATTTGCTCTGGCCCTTTAGGTGATCAAGGTGGACAAATGGAACGGAATCTGTGTGTTCCAGAAACAACAACAAAACACCCTTCACTGACTGTCTCACTCATGCGTGTTCTCAGCACACATTTTTATTTAAAGTTTCTCACAACCCTGGGAGATGTATCTGAACACCCCCATCGTGCAGTTAAACAGATTCAGGAGGCTAAAAAGTTGGCCAAAGGACAAATAGTTTATTTGGCTCAGAGATACGAAGTAACTTGCTCAAGGTCACACAGCTAATTAGTGGTAGAGCACAAAACAGTATATGATAAAGTCTCCCTCTATTTCTTCTCCTGATATCCCTGTAGCAAAGAATTTTCTCTCCTAGACCTTGTCTCTCAACAGACACCTGACTTAACTTCTTTAACATATCAACATTCACCAAGCACACACAAATTCGGGCTCCCTTGTGACCTAGCCATGCACTGGTGAATTCATAAACGTGCATTTGTAAATCTATACACGGTCTCCTTTTAATCCTCACAACCTCTGCTGCGACTCATGGGTGGCATTAACCCCCTTATGACGTTCGCTTTTCAAGTCTATAAAATATTCCTCCTTCTAACCCTTTCCTGCATTACGGGTGAGGAGAAATGCAGCTACAGATGCAAAAAATTAAAGTGAAAAACTATTTTCAAAATGATCGTTTACTGGGGACACGAGTAAGTCAAATGGGAGAAATCCTTTGAAAGACTTAGCCAACACGAAGTGCCAGGGAACATTGCTTATAGCAGTTTTCACACCTAAGTTAGCACAGGCATTTAGGCATGACACCAGAATGCAGGCTGCAAAATCGCTAGCGAGGATAAGAATACCAAAGGAAGTAAATCCCAGATACCATTCATAATTCAGAACCAGCCAAGCTTCGCCCCATGGACTTCCTAGGAACCACACAGTTTATACAAGTGGACATTGATCGGTTATCCTCCCAATAAAAGCTTTTACCTAATTATTCCTCTAGCCCCTCACTTCTCCCTTTTATTAGACTTCAACTTATCGGGACACCCCCATAACACTGCATCTCTTATGTTCACCTGTGCTGCATACCGCAGAAGAATGTTGGTATTTTCCAGGCCATATCTGGATCCACACAGCTATTGTGACCAAAGAGAAAAAAAATCCCCCCTTCCTCTGGTGCACACTGCATTCCAACACACCGTGGTCACTCACTGCAAAAGACTGGGAAACAGCCTTCTCCTCCAGCAGACCAGGCCATGTGCCCTGGAAGTCCCTGACGTGAATGTCACTCCTCAAGCTCTATCTCAGTATAAAAAACAAGGCCCCAACCAAGGAAGGGCCGACAGACCGATGTACAACAGTCGTGAGGTCCGATTCCTTGTCACTGGGTTTGAATGCTCTCAGCTTGGTTTGCCAGGCTCACTCTACAGGTCTTGTCTCGTTTCGTGGACTTTGGGCTGAAGCCAAGACAAGCGCAGAACAGTAAAAACAGTTAACAGCCTTAAGAAACCAAAATGAGAAAACTCAACAGATCAAAGGTGACATTGCGATAGCTGCACTACCCTTTTAAAAGTGGCAAGTTGATGTGTCTCGGAGTCTAGATTCCATCTGTAAGACACCACCACACCTTTACAATCTCCAAGTGTGCCAAACATGAAATGAAACCCAGAAGCAGCTAGCATGAATCCCAACCCTCTATTGAAATAGTTACAAAGTGTCTGTGGGAAAACAATGAATTTTCTGGAAGGCAGACACCAACCACAGAGCAGCTGGGCATAGTCTCTGAGGCAACACGGATGCCAAATCTGCATTCAAGATGGCTAATCTCTGGGGAAGGATGAATGAACGACTACTGCTATCAGCAATAATGAGTGAATCTCAAAAACATAAGATTGAGTGAAAAAAGCCAGATACAAATAAATTTATTTATTCCATTTATATAAAGGTCAAAGAGGTGAAACTAAGCTCTGGTATGACAACTCAAGACAGCAATGTCTTTGGGGGAGAGGCTCAAGGGCACCTCTGGGGGGCTCGAACATTCCTAAAACTAAATAGGAATGTTCTATTATTTCTTGATCTGGGCAGTGGGTTACATAGTCGTGTTCACTCCATGAAAATTCATCCAGCTGTTCCACTCATTTTGGGGGTCATTTTTCTGAATGCAAGTTATATTTTATTACCAAAAATATACATACTAAAAAATAGAGGGTGCCTACCATTTCAAAGAAATATAAGAGCCGTGACATTCAGAAAACATGCAGCAGCACATCCCCAAAGGGTCTGTTCCAGGACGGAATCAGCCCCTTCTCAGGGCGTGCAGAGTTATGTCATTCTTATGTTAATACCATCACAACGCTGGCATTTGGGAGCTACAGTTTAAGAACCATACCCAGCCAGCTCATCCTTTGGTAAGAGGGCTAGGACCCCTGGGGTCAAGGTTATGTTGATTGATCAAAGGCATCCCAGCAGAGGCATCAGGAAACCAAGATGCCAAACCCTTTCCACTACTCCAAGGTTAAGTTCTAGCAGCTGTGGGACCCGAGGCTCGATGCCCAGGGGAACTGTTGGGGTAACACTACAAGAGAGAATTTCCAGAGACAGCTTTGGGGAAGCAGAAACACGACAGAAAGTAGCCAGACACGCACCCCTGTTGCACTGCCTTCCAGAGGCCTGGAGAAATAGGGAAAGCTGAACATGGCAGGGCTCCTGGTTTAAACACAACAACTTCCAGCTCATGGAATCATTAATGCGAGTTGAATTTATGCCTTGCCTTATTTCCCTGAGAAGAACTTGAAAATTTATCATCAGCAGGCCTTTAAGAAATGTACATGCATATCATCCTCTACTTTTTTTTTTTCCTTGAAGATTCTCCTTGAGCTAACATCTGTGCCAATTTTCCTCTATTTTGTACGTGGGAAGCCTCCATGGTGTGGCTGGTGAGTGGAGGTGGTCCATACCCAGGATCCAAACTGGTGGACCCAGGCTGCTGGAAAGCAGAGCACGAGGAACTTTAACCACTCGGCCACGCGGCCAGGCCCCATCCTCTACTTTTTAAGATACAAGTTGCTAAATAAAATGTATTAGGGAAATCCTGTACAGTTAAACCACAGAAGAGCTTCAAGGATTCTTCAACAATAAGCCTGATTCCTATAAGGTTTTCAGATTTCTTGGAGGAACCCAATAGATTACAAGCCCCTGCCAGGCAGCTGGCATCCCGGCCACCTGATGTGCAGGACAATGTCAGAAAAGGATGCAGCGGAAGCACTGGGGTAAGTTCCAGCTTTCTTTCCCTAAGACAGATCCCACCCCACCCCCAGAAAAGGCAGTAGGTAGGGAAATGGTGAGAGAAGGATGAAGGGACAGACAGATACAGAGACTGAGGACCCCAACAGATCCCAGGGCTCCCCGCCTCACCACCAGCATGGAATGCAAGATAGCATTCCAGAGGCAGGGCGGCTGGGTCTGCATTCTTGCAGAAACCAAAGGACCAGAGGAAACCTGCAGGCCTCCCCCTAGCCTTTCACTTGGTGGGAGAGGAACTGGGGGGAGATCCCTTTGAGAGCCCTGAATCATAAGCATCTGTGCCATCAGATTAGGCACTGGTTTCAGACTTCAGGAGCCGGGGCAAGGAGGGGACCATCATCCAGCCACCGCACGCCTGGCAGTATGAATTCTCTCATGAGGACCCTAGGACAGGCAAGGACCCCAGGACAGGCACATGCCTGCCGTGGTTCAAAGGAAAAATACAAGAATATTTCAGAGAAACTATTCAGAATTCCACATGGACTTTCAGGAATTTCTTTAAATAAAAATGTATCCATCATTAAGTGGAACAATAGGTTAAGAGGCAAATGATCCAAACTCCCTAAATTTACATTGCTTTAACAAGAATTGAAAGAAAGGAATCTCAGGAAGTCATAAGAGAAATTTACAACACAGAAATTTACACCATGGCTGATTAAAGAAGTTGCCAAATTACTATACCATGTACATACACACCACAGAGGACCAAGATTCTGTGTCCTGGTACAGAAAACATGACTCATTCAAAATAACTGATAGAGAGTGCCCAGCAATGCCAGAAAAACTCACACATGCAGACTCAAACTGTCACTGCCACTTGCTGAGCTGTGTGACCTGGGGCAAGGAAAAGGGAATACTAACCATGGGCCCTCAGGGTGAGGGACAATGCAGTAAGCATCTTGCATCTGGCACACAGCAGACCAAAGAAAGAAAAAACTGAGGCCAGCCCATGGCTGAGTGGTTAAGTTTGCACGCTCCGCTTCAGCGGGCCCAGGTCCGCTGGGTTCCGATCCTGGGCGCGGACCTAAGCACCACTCATCAAGCCATGCTGCTGTGGCATCACACATAGAGGAACCAAAATGACTTACAACTACGACACACAACTATGTACTGGGGCTTTGGGGAGGAATAAAAAGGAAAAAGCTATTATTATTCCACCATCTCTCCAACTATTTTCTCCTCTCCCCCTTCCTAGGAATTCAAGGCGGCCCCAAGCAGAAACTCTACAGGGTTTTCATCGTTTATTACATAGGCCAAAGGGAGAAGACGACAAACACATCAAAAGGCAGGTACAATAATTTATTCTATGTAATATTTTATGCATTAGAAAAATCTTTGCATATGTATTACTTTACCATATCCACCGCAATCGGGAATTTTTGAGAGAGAAATAATCTTTTAGTCATTGAAGTTACCCTAGCTGAAAAAGCCAAGTTTTGCAAAGCAAGTTGTGTACCACATTCATTTGCTTTCTTAAAAGTATTCACTACAGAAAAGTTTTAAATTACATAAAAGTATAAAGAAGTGGGGAGGGGAGGACTTGCCCATATTCCACATCCAAAAGATATTTAGCAACTGGTGCAGCCACTATAGAAAACAGTATGGAGATTTCTCAAAATATTAAAAACAGAAACACCAAACAATCCAGCTATCCCAGTACTGGGTATTTATCCAAAGAACATGAAATCAACAAAGAGATCTATATGTTCATTGCAGCATTATTCACCATAGCCAAGACGTGGAAGAAACCCAAGTGCCCATCGACTGATGAATGGATAAAGAAGATGTGGTAAATATATACAATGGAATACTACTCAACCATAAAAAAGGACAAAATCATCTCATTTGCAACAACATGGATGGACCCTGAGGGTATTATAAGCAAAATAAGCCAAACACTATTTGATTTCACTCATATGTGGAAGATAAACAAACACATGGATGAAGAGAACAGATTAGTGGTTACCAGAGGGGAAGGGAGTGGAGGGGTGAGCAAAAGGGGTAAAGGGGCCACTGGTATGATGATGGATAAAAACTAGACTGCTGGTGGTGAGCATGACGCAGTCTTACAGAAACTGATATATAATAATGTACACCTGAAATTACAGTTATAAACCAATACAACCTCAATAAAAAAATAAATTAAAAAAACACATTTAGCATCTTGATGTACTCTCGATTCTTTTTCCTCCTTCTCTGTTCCATGTGCAATTTTACATTAAAGTATAAGCATTTGCCCTCCTATAAACTCATAAACAGCAGCTTGAATTGCTACAGAATAGTCCATGGTCTAAATCATTTCATAGAATTCTGAATCTGTTTCCACTCAGCAACTGTGCAAAGAGCAGCAGCAGATTTTAATCCAGAGGTTAAACTTTTTGTTTAACATATATTCAGAAGAATTTAAGATAGGAATAACTATGTGCAGGAGTTCAATTTACAGTATTTTCTGTATAAAAGACTGCCTCCAAGCACATATACATTCTTTCAATTTTTAAAAGCTATAGTATAGCAAGGGGGCTTAGAAATGGTGCACTGAAATGAAGACGTGCAAGGCTTCGTGGAGTCTGTGTTCTCTTTCCAGATTGACGTTGTATCCCTTAATCACTGAAAACCTTCCAGTGTCCTCCTGCTGGTGATAAACTAAAGGTCTCCAACGACCTCAAATATGGCAGAAAATAGATCTTATCTAAAGTGGGAAAGTGAAGCCAATGTTGAAGGTAGAGCTCCATGACCTTTGAAATAAACTCACAAGTCAGAAAAGACACAAGCACCTCTCCTCCATCAGACCAGAGAGGTGTCTTTCAGAGGTCAGTCTTCACAGATGAGGGAAATCGTCTCTGTTCTTCCTGTTGGCTCTCCTTTCTACTATTTCCTAAAAATTAGCTTCTAATGTTAAAAGAAACAAACAATCACCAGCATATGACTCGCAACGTGCCAATGTGATCCTTCTCAGCAAAACAAGGACACATCTACTGATACATCCCACGACACGGGCGACTCTCACAATCATCATTCCGAGAAGCCAGAGAGAACCGAGGACCTGCTGCAGGACTCATATCGAATTCCAGACAATGCGCACTGACCCAGAGGGAGGGAGGGAGAGCAGATCTGTGCATGGCTGGGAGAAGAGGCTGGAAGGAGAGATTACAAAGTGACACGAGGACACTTTTGAGGTGATGCCCATTGTTCACCCTTTGACTGTGGTGACAATTTCATGGATCTATACATATGTCAAAACTTCCACTGCACTGTTCAACCGAATTCTATTCCTTAAAGCCTTTTTAAAAAAATTCCTCTCAAAGGACTTTGACAAGGCCTCATGGTTGGGTCTAAGCAGGTCAGAAGCACCTAAGGCAGGTAGGAGTTCCAGTCGTGCTTTTCAAAGACTCACTCTTTGGAGTGTTAGGGAGGGTGGGAAAGCTCTTGAACCTTAGGACAAGTCAGATGAACAAACGAGGTTTCCTTCCTGGACAGATTCTAGACCGGGTAGGAGATGTAGGTGAGAAGGGAAGGTGGCCAATCACTCAAATATTCTGCACCCAAATCACAGATAGTGACCAGAGGAAACCCTCGCCCTCCCCACGCCACCTCGTTGCTATGAAACCCAAAACCTGTTGGCCCACATGACACACAGATGGTTGGTGGAGTCAAGCACACCAATTAGGAGGTGGTAGAAATAAGTGATATTTGGTGTAACCTAATCCTGCTCAATGATGTCTGTCTCAACAGCAAGACGCACCTGGTGAAATTTCAGTCAAGAAAATGACACCCCTGTTTTAATGCATCCAGGCCTCTTGTTTGGTTTCCAGTTCCTTCCATGGAAGGCTACTGGTTGCCTCTTTGCGGATGATAGCTCTCGCACGTAGGTGACATAGCTGAGGCTGGTTCTGGAGAAAGTGCCCACTCTCTGACCATCGTATGCAAATATTTTCCAAATTAAATTGGGGCATGAAGAGGAGGTTGTCTTAAAACTCTCTGAAGGTTTTTTGTTTCCTTTTGGCTTGTTTATTTTCACTCAGGTCTCTGGAGGGCTTAGGTTGGCACTGGACGGGCAGTAAGTTTGTGAGAAGAAACAAAGGATCTACTGTGATGAGTTGCTTGCTATTCTAGATACTTCCATGCAAATTACTCGACCTCCTTCTTCCCCAGTAGTGAAGAGTTGATCTACGTCATGGGGTTCCTAAGACCTCAGGCTCCCTGCGAGTCACGTGGACCATCATAAAATGCACAGATAGCAGGCATTTTATAAGCAGTTTGAGCTATCATGGTGCGCAGAAAGAAGCCAGTGCCAGCAGACCCCTGTACTTAAATCCCGACCTTACCCAGGGCTCCTACTCCCTAAGGAAGTGTCCAGGACCACCCAATTCTGGCTCCTTCACTGACAAACTATGACCCCCATAACCCTGTGGCCTGATCCATAGCACTGGGACGAGCGTCACCCACACTCCTGGGCTGGGAGGACTGACTGTAGAGCCCTGCGGAAGGCACCCTGCCTGGCCTCAGAGGACCTGGGGGCTCTGCAAGGAGGCAGAGGAGCATGAGGGACACAGGGTGGTGCGTGTCAGACCACCTCGTGTCCTTTCCACGAAGGAAACAGGCAACACAAGACGAGGACTTCTGTCTCAGGGCGTAGCCCACTATCAGACACCCTGAAACTCACCACGACCAAAACAGCGTTTTCCTGTTTGTGACACATTCCACACTTTCAGAAGGGCAAGATGGGACACGTGCACACCACACATTTTATCTTAAGAAAAACTCTATGGAGAATATGCCTCCCAAAGCCTCTCTCCATTTAGTTGTCAGTTTAATGAAGCTGGGGATTTTTCTCCACATTACAAGAATTTAGAGTTACTTCCTGAGGTCAGAGAGAGACGACATAAAACACATTTTTCAAATATTTGGTTTATTGGATTTTTCTAACAATCCTATGACATACAAAAAAAAAAAATCCCTTACAAGTGATGGAATTGCTATTCCACAGACTTAAGTGGCCTACCTCCCCCTGGCCACAGAGCCTGGACACTCCTCCCCCCCGGCAAGTGCCCACAGGAGGTGGGGAACCACCCACATAGATAGTTCAACACGGCGTGGGAAAACACTGAAAACGTTCATCAGCTGACAAGTGAATAAACAAATGTAGTCCATCCACACAATGGAACAGTATTTAGCAAGAAAAAGGAATGAAATCCGGATGTACACTACAACATGGATGTTGTAGTCCTGATGCTACACTGCAACATGGATGAACCTTGAAAACCATATGCTGAGTGAAAGAAGCCACACACAAAAGGCCACATAGTATATGATTCCGTTTATATGAAATGTGCACAATAGGCAAGTCCACAGACAGAAAGGAGATTTGTGGTTGCCCGGGGCTGGGGTGGGAACAGGCAGTGCCGGCTTAATGGGTACAAAGGATCTTTTTGGGGTGATGGAAATGTCCTAAAATTGGATTGTGGTGATGGATGCACACTAAATTCTGAATTTACTAAAAAAAAATAAAATAAAATAACATCATTGAAAATGGGTGAATTTTATAAGATGAAAATTATATAGCTGCATAAAGCTGTAAAAGAAAGGAGCGCGAGGCAGAGAAAAAGAAAGAGGCAAGCAAGGGAGTCGAGCAAGGCTGCCCCAGGCCAGCGCACAGAGAGAAAAGCTAGGGCAGACAGACACTCCATGGATGCACAACCAGGGTCAGAGACATTCTTAGTCATTTCTAGCTCCAATCTGGTGAGCACTAAGTGTCAGGCAATACACATCAGGCCCTAGAGGTTGCAGAAATAATGCTGCAAGGTAGGGCCCCCCCCGACTGCCATCACCCTTTTATAAATGAGGAAACTGAGGCTGACAGTGCTTACATATTCTACCTGAGCTCACCTGTCAAGAAAAAAGAGGAGTGGGACAAAGAAACTGGGACTGGGCCCACCCGATGGAGCAGGCTGCCTCGGGCTGGGCTGGGCTTTCCGGGGTCTGCGGCTCCTCCTTCACCCTGCCCTGCCCGCTCGCCAGATGGACCCCAGAGCGGCTCAATGGACCGGGAGAAGCACCCTCGGGCGAGCTGCCTGAGGCTCACAGGAAGGTGCCCAGGGCTCTCTCCGCTCTGACAGCAAGGTTCAGGAGACTCCAGCTTTAAGCCTCACGAACTCCTGCGCTCATTCTCCAAAGGAAAACCAGGGCAGTGGGCTCTCGTCAGTGAGCAGGGGCAGGAGCTGTGCTGGGCTTCTCCATCCCGGCCTCGGGCAGGGCTACTCTGGGCCGGCATGAGACAAACCGACAGGCCAGTGCTCTTCCAAAGCCTCCCAAAAGCACTTCCTAAAATTGAAATTCTCCTAGCGTATACTTGTGCTAAAAGCCAACGAAGCCAGCCTTTACTTTCGGGTGAACGGAATATATACGAACTCTGCTTTTCTTTCATTTTGCCCTTCACGGCCCTGCTAAAGATGGTAAAAGGATCATAGTCATATTTTCCTCAAGTCCAGTATAGCTACATGGTTTTTCTAAATTATAGTCTGCATTTCTAATGCACTCCCAAGAGGGTGAAGGTGCTGGTCTTGTTCCCTTAGAATAGCAAGGCTCAAAAATTAAAATTGATAGAGCGAGCGAGAAGACCAACAGACTGATTCCCAGAGATTATTTCCACTTACACGTTCATATGTGCACATACACAACTCGCCCCTTCTTCCTATGGGCTTCTGCTCCTCCAAGCAACCACGAAGCACAGGTCCTTTGGCATCAAATTTCTTGACTCCCAGATTTGAAATGAAAATATTAGGTCATCACGTTTACAGTAAATATTGGTATTGTGTTTTTTCCATCAGTGAGCTGTTTTCAGGGTTAACACGACAAAATCTACTTTCCATAATGATAAAAAGTTCTCCGTAGAATTTTGGGTGTTGGAATCAACCACAATGACCAGAGGTGACCTTGACTGGCTGAGTAGGACATGCTGGCAGCACACCTTCTAACGCAGCCTCCTAGTTCTTCGTGCAGATGCTGCAGGGTCTGAAGTTTCAGAACAAATCCAGTGCGAAGCTGCCCCTGCACTCCGTGCCAGTCATCAGACACAGACAGAGCCGTTTGCAAACACCTGCTCCTCCCCCACCTCGCCAGGCCATGCAACAGGGAAACCCAGTGACAGGCTCTGCCGTCCCTTCACTGGGTTCCCCTGCCAGGATGTGTGTGTGTGGGGGGGGGGGGGCATTTATTTTGCATGAATCTCAGAATGCCCAGGCTGGAATGATTGTTGTTTTAATCAATATCCACTGCCATTGTTTTTATGACTCTTTAGAAGTAATTATATAATTTTGCAGCATATATATATTTATTTTAAAAATATATATATATTCTAAGAAACAGCCCCAAACAGACCTTCTTTCAGGCATCCTTATGTTCAGTTAGACATTATCCTGCTGTGACAGCTGTGTGACCTTGGGGAGCATCCTTTACTTCCCTGGAGGTCAGTGTCTTCTCCACCAGATGAGGGTGTCTAACTAGAAGCCCCTTCTTGCCCCAAGATGTCATCAGGGTCTGCTGATGACGCATGAAGAAACGGAGGGGGTGTGACTAAGAAATGAGACCTACCAGGTAGGGAAAAAGAAAGGGTGCTAAAATAGACAAAGGAAGAGACAAGGTCTGTACAAACAAAAGCAAGAAGGAGATAAGGGGACTGGGGAGGAATGCCCAAGGGCACCAATGAGCAAAATCAGATGACTTTTTGAAGAGCTCATCAATTACCCTTGCTTGATCTTCTCTAGTTTAAGTTCCAAGAAGTTACAACCCCTGACCACAGCAACCAATGCTGAGCTATCTCCATCCCTGACTGTAGGTCTCTATCTTAATGCGAAAGCTCTCAGAGAGAAAAACTGGAGAGAAGTGCGTGCATTCGGTTCACCACGGGGCAGTGAGAAACGGCTGGTACAGAACGCCCAGTCCCCAATGAGGTCGATCTCGTTCCCAAATGAGAACTTGCTGGCACACGCAGTCAGTTAAGAGTGCTTAGTGCAGCTTTCTATGAGGATGCGGTGTTTTCAGGTGTGTCATTTCCTAGTCAAGAGAGTCTAAGAATTGCCTGCAATCTTCCTTTGCCAGAAGGATACCAGAAGACACGATAAGTAGATGGAAAATATTCCCCATGGTGCTGGCAACTCCCTCCTCCCATCTCCCCTCTCCTTTGCAAGAAGCGCAGTCACGTGAAAACCCTCACATCTGGCCACCTTCTGCTGCACAAACCAGGATAAACAAGTCCTCACCCTCCCTCTGACCCATTACCAGGTGGGTTTCCACTACGGCCTAAACACAAAACAAGAGATAGCAATATCTGACATCTTGACCTTGGCCAGGGGAACACCTGTAAATCAGCAAGCCAGGCGGCATCAGGGCGAAGCTAGCTCGGAGCGGGTGACACGGCCACCCCATAGTGCTATGCATACTTTAGTATTCGATGCATACTTTCACATTAGACAAGCAGCGGAGCCTGGCGATTCACGGCCCCCACACACACTAACGCGTAAGGTTTACACGCACATCTGCTCCCTACTCGGGCTTCTGCTGCCTTTTCCGGCTTGCTAGGGAGTTCCCAATCACGCTAGCTGTCCCCACTCTCTACCCAGTCTGCTACTTCTGAATAAAGGGCTTCCCAACTACTGAGCCTGCCTGTGCCACCAGCTCTCCTAATGACCAGCACAGAGTTCTCAAAGACATCAGACATATATGCTGGCACAGCATTCCGAATCCAACAGGATTTGAGGTCTCTCTCCATTTGCTACCAACCTGATCATGCTCACCGACAAAGCTCAAAAGAGAAGTGTCTACCCTGCCTCTTCCAGGCCCAAGCCCTCGGAAGCACCTGGACATGCCCCTGGGAATCTGAAATAATCTGACGCATTTTCTGAAACTATTAACTGATGATCCTCAAAAACTGGGTCAAAATGCTCTCCTGGACCCAGCCCCATGGCCGAGTGGTTAAGTTCCCGCACTCCACTTCGGTGGCCCAGGGTTTCGCCAGTTTGGATCCCGGGTGTGGACATGGCACCACTCATCAGGTCATGCTGAGGCAGCGTCCCACATAGCACAACCAGAGGCACTCACAACTAGAATATACAACTATGTACTGGGGGCCAGGGGCTTTGGGGCGGAGTAGGAAAAAAAAAGATTGGCAACAGTTGTTAGCTCAGGTCCTAATCTTTAAAAAAAAAAAAAAAAAAAAAAGCTCTCCCAACGGAACCTGACACCTGAATCACATTGCACTAGGTTCCAGTCCTTGGCTTTCTCAGCCTGAAAACATGCACACTAACTAACCTTGGCACCTACCCCAATTAGAATGTTGTAATAAGGATATTCAGGTAACTTTGTGACGACATATTGGTGTGTACTCTTTTTCCAATCTGAATCATACTTCTTATCTTAGATGCTAACTTGAGAAAAGTCTCTTATAACTCATCTTCAGCCAAAGCAATTTCTCAACCCTGAGGTTCTCTGTCCTGGTTTTCTTGTATAAAAAAAGTTTCCTGTGCTAGGACTGGCTTCCAATCTTTTGGCCGCAGAACACTCAATGCGCGCTTGTCACGCTAAGAAGTGAAAGGGAAACAGTGTGTAGCCACCTGCTGTCTGGACAAACAGTGGCCCAATTAGCACCTCTCCCATCATGGTGACTGGGCATCTCTGGGATTCCACGGCCAAAGGATGGTTCTGGTCATTACGACCACTGACCCCGGGCATCAGCTCTTGGTCAAACCAATCACACCTACTGCAAGGACATTTGCAAAGTGGGAAATCTGCCCCATGTTGCTGGTAACCCCACCGTCAGCACCACGTGCGCATTGCTGTAATATTTCTACAACACTCCGGCCCCTACCCAAACCCGCCTGTGCAGTGTAACTTCCCCAAGTTTAGACGTGGGGAAACTGCTCAGAGACTCAGGGACTCTCCGATGCCAATCCACAGGGAGTGGGCAGCAGCCAGTTTTCCAACTCATAATTCTACGGTCCTTACGCTACACTTCGCTGACTTTTTTTGTTTGCTTGTTCAAAATGAAAATAACCATTGCTTTACCAATTACAAAACTGTATATATGTAGACACATACAGGATTTTGTTTAAAAAAAAACACTACAGTCACGCATCAAGTAAAAAGAAAAAGTAACCCCCCCACAAGGTCCAGATAAGTTTTTAAAAGCTAACCATCTATTAACATCAACTGCTGGCCACACACTTACCTTATTTCAGTGAATCCTGTCAAATCTGGAAGTAGACGGAGTAAAAATGAGCAACTTTGGATAGCGGGGCTTTCAAATGAGCGACCCTGAGTCCCGGAGCCCACCTCCAGAGCCATGAGACACCCAGCTGACGCGAGCTCGCAGGTCTGCCACCAACACCTTCCCAACTCTGGCCTAACATATCCCCGAGCCTCGATTTCCAATGGTGGAACATTAAAAAAAAAAAAAAAATCATAAGCGCTTCCATAGAGCAGGTGTGATGACTGAATGAGATAAGCATATACAGCTGAGATATACAGCTGGTCTCACAGTCAGGATTCCCTGGAGGTCCTTAAAACACAGCTCACTGAGCCCCAACCCCGAGTTTCTGATGCAGCCAGCCTGGGGTGGGGCCTGAGACTCTGCATTTCTGACAAGCTCCCAAAGGGGGCTGATGCTGCTGATCCACAGACCCCACCCAGGAACTCCCTGCTGTAAAGCATTTGGCCTGGCACCTGGCAGGTCCACAGCTGGTAGCCAGTACCCCAGAAAACACAGCTCATCACCCCAACTCTCTTTCTGGTTTAAAACCCCTCAGCTCCAGCCTCAGTACAGAGGCTGCCACCTTTCCCTTCCTGTGACCCCTCTGGCCACCAGAGCCCAGCCCTGCTTGATCCTGCTTTCCTGACTTGGCCCAAACGGAACCAACACGGCCTCCTGCAGCTCGGAAAACATACCTGGTCAGGGCATGGGGAGGGGGGGAGGGGCACGGGGGGGAGGCCTCCGGCCAAGTGAACTGAATTTTCTTCTTGAGCTTTGCAGAGAACTCTTGGTGCCTGTCTGTAAACCTATCAGCACAAGTTAAGGCGAAGATGTAAGCCCATGGTTCTCCACCTCGGCTACACAAGCCAATCTCCTGGTGAGCTCCAGAATCAACGACACCTGAGCCCACCTGCAGCAATCCTGCCTTAACTGGTCTGGGGTGTAGCCTGGGCACCAACAGCTTTCAAAGCCACACAGGTGAGTCGAGTGTGCAGCCAGGGTTTCAGTCCACTGCAGCTTGAGGAAATGTAAAGTCATCCTCTTCCTAAACCCAAAACCGGCGGTAACATTTCCAGGAGTCAGTTTTCACTCAGGTTTTAACGTGGAACAGAGGCCCTAAGACGTGGCGTGCTCTACCACTGTCCCCCTTTCAAAAGCACTCGAGCCTTTGGGTGGGTTTTTCCAAATCTTGCTCATCCTGTGAAAGGTGACAATGTATATAGTAATATTTTGTGGTTGATATTGTTTAAGTGATCAATAAGAGCTGAAAATAAAGTTATTCCTAGAAACAGAGATTTTTAAAAAGTAAAATGATAGCTAGCAAAGTTATTTGGAATAACATTTGGATGTTACAATAATCTTATTGTTCAAGTTTATTCTGTCTGATCACCCCGGCCCAGCTGTGATGTGTACAGCTAAGTTATCCATGAAGAATGCGGCTTTGATGACCACAGACCTGCTGGCAAAACCCAACGTGAAAAAAAAAGGTACCTTTGACCTTGACAAAGGTCATTGCATAACACCTTCACTGAGTACTGAAAATGTGTCAGGTGCTGAGCAGTGAGGTGGGGACGCCGATGCTTTGGGAACCTTGGCCTTCGCTGCTGAACCCTGGAGTTGCTACTGGGGGAAGCAGGTGCTAAGGGGGCCAGAGCAGCTGTGGGAGGCCAAAGGTCAAAGTGAATCGCCTGGAGAACTCAAAACACACAAGGAGCCTGACGGAACTGCAGCCTGAGCACCTGCCTTTTCCCAGGTCTGCAGGTGCCCGGCCTGGGCAAACAGGGTGGGTGAGCACCAACTGAGAGGGAAGCAGCTCCTCACTTTTTCTCACTGTAACCCACCCCCCCCCCCCCGCCCCCCCCCGCTTAGGGGACCAGGAACACAGCTGGAGCATGCAGGGTCTATAAAAATAAATGTTACGGAATGCCCATTTCCCAAGGACTGAGAAGATTGTCCCGAACACCCAGGTTCCTGAAGAATGAGCTAGGCCAGGCTGCATTTTTATCAGTGTGGACGTAAACAAGGAAAGAGAAAGGAGGAGGAGTAACGAGAGAAACTTTCTCTAAAATGCCAGCTCCTTAGTTTTCTCTTCTCCAACTGAGTTTATGGGATAGAACACCAAAAAAGTCTCATCACTTTGTGAGAACCCAGAAAGCTTTAAAAGTGAAAATTTCGTGCTGTCATGGGATTATTTGTACAAATATTGTGTTCTTGAAAGCAAGGACTAATTACACAGTGAACGTGGTCCCTTAACTAGGGAGAAAGAGTCATGGGGCAATTACCCCCGTGAATGAAGCAGGCTTAAAATACATTCCTCGCAATTCCTTTCATTTTTTTCAAGAGCAGTCAATTTTTTTCTTTAATATTGAACTTCAAAGAGAATTTTTTTAAACTTGAATTTTCTAGAGTCCTTTAATGTTATTCCAAGCACATATTATTCCATAACCTTTGTATTTCAATATTTAAGTGCTATTTTTCCAAAGCTCCCAACGTAAGAACAGTGAACTTTCATCCAAGAGAAATCTTTCCTCCTTTTACTCTCTTGCATGTGAAAACGAGAGACTTCATCAAAGGAACAGAAACTGCTCCAGTCCCTTCACGAAAGCAAACCCCCCACGTCCTCCGCATCCTGAGCCTTTGGAGAAGGCCCAGGGCCGGGGGGCAGCCGCTTGATGCAGCTCACAGGACACTTCGGGGAATGTGTGCCTGGGAGCGTCTCTCCCCACACTCCCCAGGTTCAGAACCGTGAGGCAGCGTCCTAACCGGGGAAACGGCCACACTAACCGGCCGGCCCAGCTAAGAGCCTGCACAGTTCAAAAGGGCGGAATTCTTGTGTGTTGGGATCACAGAAGCACAGCGGGGCTACTGATCCACTGGCTGGCATTCCAATACCCAGAATGCTTCTATCATTCCCTGGACTCGGAGGCTCTGAATTCTGGGAGCTAGCCAAGACAGGTTCCATGCAATGACTTTTGTCCAAAAGCATGATTCCTGGGGGTGGGGAGAATCAGTGGAAGATTCCTAGGTTTATGTATCCCAACTTCTATGTTCTCTGCTCTTACTAGCAATCAATGATCTTTTAATGTTTAAACAGTTGAACTTAAAGAGATCTGAGGGAAACCCCAGAATATACTAACTTCGTTCACCGAAAACCTAAATGTTGTTTCTCTATTTAAATCTGAAACACAATTTCATGATTACTACCCAAAGCAAAACAAAGTATGGAAAAAAAGTGACTTTGTGCAGATCCTGACTCTGTCTGAGAAAAGTAACTAATACTTGAAGTTTTCATGGCACACTGTACATTTTTACTTGAACGGAAGGCATAACTACAAAAATAAAATCTTATAGAGGCAATTTCAATAAAATCTTATGATGATTCAGTACAACAAGAAATCTTTGAAAACAAAACATTGAAAAGATTTATTCTATTACAATTTTATTCGAGACTACAATTAATTTGGCAGTAGTCACATAACCATAATGATTATTAATCTGGGCAAAATTAGACAGGCAATTCATTTGATGAGTTAGTTTCGTGGAAATTAATACTACTTATATTGGGCTACAGCTTGGGGCTGAATCCCAAGGGCAGGTCTGGCTTTAAAAGCTACTATTGGAATTGGGTCCCCAGACTTCAGGCAGCTCAGCCCAGAGCTGTTTAATATTCACTGTCTCTCCCACGGCAGACTGAACTTTTAAATTACCTTCTCTATTAAGTACAGAGGCCATTTCTACCCACGGTCTATAATCCCTTAAGACTGAATACACTTCCATGTAGCGACACTATTCATAACTGTTTGTCAGTGATAGGGACAAGGGATGCTTCAGCTACCTCCTCACTTATTGAGCTACTGAAATGATGATTATGACATTTAATCCCCTCCAGGAATTGCTGGCTTCATGTTATTTTAAAAAAGAAAAAGGAAAAAGACTCTAATCTTCCTTTCCAGAGAAGCCCAACCAACAGCTCTCTTGTATTTGTTTGTGACATCCTTTTCAACTCATGATGTTTCATAAAAAGAAAATTTAAGTCAAAGTGACTCAAATGGTTTAGCAGGACAACTACTTTCTAATAATTCTTACTCTCAAAAGGGAATTTTTTCCAACCAACTGCTTCCTTTCCTTTAGAAGCAGTTAGAACAGAGAATGGAAAACACACTTAGGAGCAAAGCAAGCCAAGTGTTTGTCGGGAACCACTGGGAAGGACAGAGGCCCATGGGGAGGCGCCTGGCACACCTGCTCCACGTGGCCCTGAGCGAGCTTGTTGAGACAGCGCCTGCCCATCACCCAAGCACACCTGGGCAAAGAGAATGGCCAGGTATGCCCTGGACGCACCTGTTCCCTCCACAGAGCTCACTGGAGGTACCACCCACATCTAGGAGGCGGGATTCTCATCCCTGCTCAGCCCTGGCCTCCACCGGGTGGGACAAGGAGAGACGAGCAGCACCTGCAGCCACACACCTAGTTCAGGTGCCATCTCCAGTATCTTCCATCCAAACACCAGGTGCACCCTATTGTGCCTCAGGGGCACCACTCAGATCCCTTGACTTTTCCCTATTGCCACTAGTAGCTCAAGGCTTCCCGATTCCTCCCTGCACTCCTGCACCCACCTGCCCTTCTGCTGACAAAGACCCCTGCAGTGACCACCTCCTGCTTAAAAACCTTCCCTGGCTCCCAGCACCCTTGGAGCAAGGCCTGGGCTCCTGCCTGCCTTGCGGCCACAGCCTCCTCCCCTTCCTCTAACAGCAACAGCGGCCCCCCAAGCCCAGGGGCCTTCCAGCTGTCAGGAAACACTCTCTCCCCAGGCCATCTGCCCTTGGGCCAGCCCCAGCACAACACACATGAATCCCTATGATGCCCATGATGCGGGGCCATTGAGGAACTACCCAGAGGACAGGTCTATGAGGGGCCTTCCCAGTCTGTGCAATTCAAGAATAAGGCTGAACACCTCCAACCATTTCCTTTTATTAACTAACAGCTTTATTGAGCTATAGCTCACATTCTATAAAAGCTACCCTTTCAAATGTACAATGTAGTGGTTTTTAGTATATTCGGAGTTGTGCAATCATCACCACTAATTCTAGAACATTTTCATCACCCACCGAAAAAACCCCATGCACATTAGCATCCCTTCCCATTCGCCCTCCCAACAACCACCAATCTGCTCTGTCTCTATGTGTTTCCCTGTGCTGGACATCTGATACCAACGGAATCATACAGTATGTTCTCCACCCATTTTCAGTTTTAAACATACATGAGCAAACGCGGTAGTGTGATAGTCATTAGCAGAAGGGCTTAATTTAAATTCCAGAAACTCCTGGCTTCCGGATACACGAGATGTTAGAAAGAAATCCACCTTCTGGGACCAGGGACTCAGGGCACAGCCATAATAAGGTAACACAAGACCACCCCCACCACAATCTGCCACATTCACCCCCCTTCTCACTAACCGCCTCACTGAAGTCCAGGCCCTAGTGTGAAAAAATTCCCTGACATCTCCCCCATCTCCTCCACTGGTCCGGAGAAGTGTTGTTTTAGAAACTGGTTCCTACTTCATGTGCATAAGACCATCTTGGGACCATTGTTAAAGTTCAGATTCCTGGGCCCCATAATGGTGGTCCAGCGGGTTTATACTTGTTAATTTTGATGCAAATGGCAGAAGGGCCTCACCTCTTCAGAGCAGCAGTTCTCACAACTGAGCCAGCATCAGAATTGCCTGGTTGATTCCCAACCGACCCCCAGTTTAGGATTCAGCAGGTCTAGAGTGGGGGCCACGACTGCATTTCTAGCAAGCTCCCAGGTGATACTGCTGCTGCTGGTCTGGGGGCCACACTTTGAAAACCACTGCTTGCTGGGGGTAGCAATTCCCCAGCCAGCATGCCAAATGCTGCCCACCTCCTGCTTTTGTAAATAAAGCTTTATTGGCTCAAGGCCCTTTCGTTGACATATTGGTTATGTCTGTTTTCTGGGAGTAACTGCAGAGAGTGGTAGTTTGGGCCACAAAACTAAAAATATTTACTCTCTGGGCCTTTGCAGAAAAAGTTTGCTGAGCTCTAATTTATAGACAATCATCCAAATATTAAAAATATGAGCATTTTTACTGTCAAGTTGAGACTTCTAGTACTTCATATGGATTTCAGAGAACAGGGGGCATTTAATTTTATAAAATCCTGAGGATTTTTATACTTTAAAAATTAATCTTAAGAAAGATTTTTTTTTAAGTCATATGGAAGAAAGAGCTATGCATTTTTGCACTCAAAGGCCCAGGCTAGAGTCCTAGTTCCCCTGACCACCTACGATGACCTGCAGAGGGCCGCTGGGGCCTTGCTTTCCCACCCGTGAATATAAAGAGCCTCAGCCAAACCTCCCAGCGGGCTTGTTACAAAACCAGGGGGGAAAGAAAATGAAATATTCAACAGCAAACTCTATAAACTCTACAATGCTATATACAGACAATATCAAAGCCTCCCAACCCTGGAAAGGTTAAGTTTATGAGGGATTCCCCTGTAGTATGGGTTCATGACACAGAACCAGAAAGGTTCAAGACTTGGAGGTTTTCATCTTCGTTTGAAGCTGTGTTACTGGAAAGAGGAAAGAGAGAGCGGCTCATTTCCCAAGGAGGGGATGCCTCGCTGAGCCCCAGAATCACCCCACAAGATGGGGCAAAGGGCATCCTCCAATGATGCCAACAGAAGAATGGAGGTCAACGTGGCACCAGGAGGGAGGGATGATGCTCTCCTTCCAAGAAGGTCTGTCTGCATCTCCCATGCACACAGGCTGCAGCTTCACTCTCCTCTGAGGACCACCTCGCCAGGTGGCACACACCTGAGCAAGGGCCCCAAACACACCTGCCAGGGCAACAGGTACAGTCTCCCCATTAGGCAAATCTCTACCCTCATCTGCAAAATGGGGAAAATGACGGTGTCCACTTCATAGGGTTGCTGGAGATTCTCCACACGTGCGTGAAAGCAAACAGCAACAGCCAATGGTAAGCCTTTAGAAACTGTTAGCTGCATCTTGAGGACAAAGACGACGCTGAGAACCAAGGCACATGGTGTCTGCGGTGTTCTGAGGGGCCAGGTGAGACCCAACCACGTCTGTCAGAGCAGGGGTCCACATCCCCTCTGGTGGTGTTAAAACAAAAATCCCAAGAGTTTTGAAAACTGTTCATTTTAAGATTTTAATATTGTTAGTTTTAATTCTGCTTAAACAGCCTCAAAGCCAGAATGACCAATCCTATTCTTTTGATTTATCAGAGGTACGACGCCCCTCTGCTCAGAGAATCACAGGTACCAAGGCTGGTATGTGTGTGACAAAGTAGAAATGCAAGGAAAACACCCAAGAGAACTGAAAACATACGTCCACACAAAGGCTACCGTGTCAATGTGTGAATATCCACAGCAGCATTATCCACAATCGTCAAAAGGTGGAAACAACCAGATGCCCACCAACTGATGAACAGATAAACAAAATTCGGTCTACCCACACAGTGGAATATTATTCAGCCATAGAAAGGAGTGAAGTAGTGACACACGCTACAACATGGATGAACCTCAAAAGCATTATGCTGAGTGAAAGAAGCTAGATACAAAAGGCCACATATTGTGTGATTCCATTTATATGAAATATCTAGAATACGTAAATCCATAGGGACACAAAGTAGATTGGTGGTTGCAGGGGCCTGGGGAGGAGGGGAAAGAGAAGTGACTGCTAATGGACACATCTCTTTTAGTGGTGACGAAAATGTTCATCATTTAGATAGAATTAGAGTGATGGCTGCACAACTAAATGAATATGCAAAAAACCACTGACCTGTTCATTTTGAAAGGGTGAATTTTATGGTGAGTTACATCTCAATTTTTAAAAATTTTAAAAACTCAAGGGAAAAGAACTGCAGGCAGGCCTCCCCCACCCCCTCCAGCCACCCCAGGAAACAGAACGGCTTCCTCAAGCACTCAGTCCACCTCTAATCCAAGAGGGTGCAGACCTGGAAGGAACTCTCAAAGCCTCAGAGATCAGAACGCTCTCAGGGCAGCCAGGACGGCAAAGAAGTCAGGTCACGGCCACTATGTGAATCCAGAAGGCAACCCTCCCCACGGCGCCAGGCTGGGCTTGTTCAGGCCGACAGCCCAGAGTTACAGGTGTTAACGTGTTCCTATCACCCAGGCTGGTCATAAGGCAGGATCTCTGCCTCCTTGCACTCCCTAAGCCATCCTCCTCCTCAACCCTCTCATGACATTGAACTCTGGTTAAAAGGGACTTGCAAAGCAGTCAAGACAGGGAAATGAAGCCCAGGGGAGCAGGGGACAGCTGGCTGGCCCTCTCCTCCAGGGGTCTTTCAGCAGGTCTTCTTTTAAATGGGTTAGCATGTCTTTTCAGAGCAGAGCAGCACCTCACTACAAGCAATGTGGAAAAGAGGAAAGAATGACAAGTCACTTTCATCTCAGGATTCTCACACAACCAGTGTGATTTCTCTGCTTCCACTTTTTTTTTGGTGGGGCAGGGGGCACCTTCCTTACAGGTCGGACCACCCAGACAGTTCCGTACACTAGTTTTCTTTCCACTGCACATGACACACTCCACACTACGTCACATGCTGTGAGGCCTCAGAAGTACCATTGTGTAATGTCTTTACAACATGCAAGGCCTTGTTCTTCAGAAACCCTGAAGTCCTTTCCTTAGTCTCCCCAAACCCAAGCCTCCCCAAAGGAGTAAGCCCTGGCTCATGGAAAAGGCGCCCTACGTCACCTGCTTGGATATGAGGGGACTTGACCTTCACCCCCAAACTTCCAAGCCTGAAGCAAAGGCAGCGTGAGGCTGACCCTGTTATAGGGATCAACACTTGACTAGTGCCTTTTTACCATGGGCCAGGAGGTATACCACTATTCCAAGAATGAAAGACAGCTGGTCTCCACTCCTGGGATGTCCCAGTCAATGAGGCTCAAGGATGCTGCAAGGCCTTTGCTTAAGCAGCCCACGCAGGGCACCATGGGGAGATGGTGCCTGGTGAGGAGTGAGGGCCAGGGACCACTTTACCTAGGAAATGCAACATGAAACCTCCACTCAACTCTGAATGTCTCAGAGAGGAAGCAAGACAAAGAACTTTTGCAGAGCCTCAAACCACATAGGATGTTGAGGACCAGCAAATAGTTCCCCAAAGGGGGAAGGCGGGTAGAGAAAGGGTAGGAGAGGAGTAGGGAGAGGAAAGGATTAGGGGGGTGGGGAGGAGGGAGCGTGGGAAGAAAGAGGGAGAGGAGGGGAGGGGAGGAGGAGGAGAAGAAGAAGATTGGAAACAGATGTTAGACAAGGTGCCAATCTTTGAAAACAAATTTTGACTTTGTGGGTAAAATTTCACAACTACAAAGAGTGGTTTGAGGTTCCAATTACTTTTCTCCAAAACACCAGCCACTGAAACTGGGACAGGAGAGTTGGAATAACATCATGCACCATACCCCCCTCCAGTGGCATCAGCTGTGTAGGATCTCTGTGGTTAAATCAACACAAAATAAATATGATCCAAGAAGCAACAGGTCTATCTTTTCAAGTCTAGATATTACCTTTCCAAACTTTCATTCAAGATTCAGGGAATCCAACGAATAAGGAAAATTAAAAAGAAAAGCTGCACGTATTAAAAAAGTACATAGCTGTTTAAAGACTGACATATCTGATGTATATAAAGTACTCAGTTTTCCAGAAGTTAAGGGGTTTTTTTAATATGCTTGTCTAGGAAAAGCTAAATGATAAAACTCAATATATTCCACAATAACCAAACATGTTATTTTTTAAATTCCAAGTTGTATACACAAAACTAAGCTTCCTTTAATCTTCACCTGATTCTAAATATTGTCAACAATTCTTTTTTATATTTTTTGAGGAAGATTAAGCCCTGAGCTAACATCTGCTGCCAATCCTCCTCTTTTTGCTGAGAAAGACTGGCCCTGAGCTAACATCCATGCCTATCTTCCTCTACTGTATATGTGGGACACCTACCACAGCATGGCTTGTCAAGCGGTGCCACGGCCGCACCCAGGATCCAAACCGGTGAACCCTGGGCCACCAAGAAGCAGAACACGCGCACTTAACCACTGTGCCACTGGGCTGGCCTTGACAAAATAATTCTTAAGAGAATTACCTTCAAGCAGTTAATAATTAGATCTACATGGTGAGAAGCAAAGAATTCCACAGACACAGGAAAATAAATCAATATAGCTGTACCACCAGAAATAAGATTATTATATGTTTGGGGCTACTCATCAATCTTTTCCTTTATTTTACATTTTTTCAAGATGGTTTTAATCTTTCTGTACCAAGAAAAAAATCACTATGCTTACAAATTTACAACCATATGTACAATTAGCACAAATAAATATCAACATGCTTACAAATTTACAAACACATGCACAATTACCATAAATGCAAAATTTCATCAGCTTCAGCATTTGCAAGCCATAGGCAAAGAAGCATCTTCACTTTTTTGGAAAGCCAGGCAGGGTTACCAGTCCCGAGGCTCTGGGTCTGTGGTCCCTGCCCACATCACTTTCCCTAGCTTTCCATGGGTATTCCAGGCGCTGGAACGGAAGAGGCCCTCCTTCTCCCCCACCTCAGCAGGCCCTGCCACCTAACCCTCAGATCCCCATACCAGCTCCACCTTCCTCCTGAGGCCACTTTTACTCTGCACTCATCTTTACCTCCCTTTCTTTAATGGTCTAACGGATGTGTCAACATTCTATTCCCCAGAGGAAAAGAAGTCTGACATATAAGATTATAATTAATCTGATAAAGGCAACTCTGTCAATGAAGATTTAATATATAACCCTCCCAGGCAACATCATCCGCACTTTAACCAAGGAAGTGAAAGAAAGGACAGTTCACGAGGAGAAAGGTCCAGTCCCCGACATCACACCAACAGCGGGCCACCCACCCTCTCTCCACTGGCCAGGCCGACCTGAGGGCTGATTATCTGGACTGGGAATTCTCCCTACCTCTGCCCCACCTCTCCATAGCCCCCAAGCAATCATTTGCATGGAGGGAAGTAAAGCAAGAGACAGTGAAAATTAAATTATCAGCTGAGAGAGAAAGCTACAATGGAAATAAGCTGAAACCATGGGCATACAGGTCTCATGTTCTGCAAAAAGCGTGCAAAGAATAAGCTCCATGCTAACTGGACACCCACAGTAAGTCCTTCTACAAAGTAAGTAATCATTCCCTCCCATATGGGGGGCAAATAAGCATTCTATATTCAGTCTCTTAAAGCTAGGTGATTTGTTAAAAGAAAAACTTTTTATTTCCTCAGATTTCATTTGTCAGAACAGCCTAACTCTTACATCAAGTAATCCGAGAAATACATAAAGACCCCAATACAACAGAGGCTTATTTCTTGCTCAGGTAATGGTGCCACTAGGAGTAACCATGTCATGGACAGCTACCTCCTCAGTCATTCAGGGACCATGCTGATGAAGCTCTGCCCTAGGGCCATCTTTATCCTAGACAACCAGAGGGGAGCAGTAGGGCAGGCCCTTAATGGCAGATGACACTTGCACTTGCATTTGATTGGGTAGAAGTGTCAGACGGCCACATCTAGCTACAAAGGAAGCTGGAAAATGTAGTCCAGCAGGGTGTCCAGAAGGAGGAGGAGACAGGGTCTCTGCCACGCCTGTGGGTCCAACTCTACTCCCTGAAAGATCTCATACTGCCAGAGAGCAAAGCAGTGAAGAAATGGAGCCCGTTATCGGGGGATATTTCACCTTCATCTTTCCTACTATTTTCACTTTCCAAAACCACTTTTCTAAAATCCTACTCTTCTGAATATTACATTGATCTGAAACAGCTACCTTCATTAATAAAATAAAAAGAAGAAACACCATTATTTAAAAAAAAATTGAGGGGGAAAGAGGAAACAATCACTTCCAATGCATTGTAAATAGCACAACTAATGTATTGGTAATGAGCATTAGATGTGTATTTTAATTAAATGCTTTTCTACAAATCCAATGCTAAACAGTCAAAATCAGTAATAAAATCTCTAGGAGAGATTAAAATGCTGCCATACAAAATCCATCTTAAAGTCTTTTTATTGTAAATCAGAGGCTCAATAAATTAACATTATTTTTGATAGTTTTCTCAATTTTAATGAAGCAGGATTAGTAGGGAAAAGGGAGCATGGGAAGAGGGATGTAGAGCTAGCCTGACATGTTGCCTCACTTAATCCCCATGATAACATGATAAAAAAGGAATGATTCTGGTTTGACAGCCTGTAGGATTAAGGATTAGGAAACATTACGGACTGAGTGCAAGAGCCACCTATGAATGTAAGCCCTGCCACTTAGTTCTAGCAAAGACTCTCCCTCCAGATGCGGGGCAAGGGTGACCATTCTCAGCTCATTGAGCAAAGCAAGGGTCCCCTAAACTGGAGACCTTACTTCACCTTTCAAATCTGCCCAACACCAGAAATTTACTTTTGGTAGAGGAAAAAATTACTATGTGATAAGGATACGACCAGTGGGAAGTCAACAGCTTCCCCTAAAAGGAACAAACAAGTGGACCAGCACTATACAATATAAGCAAATGCCAAAAGAAATCAGCTCCAAGTTGCAGTAGTTGTCTCCAGGGAAGGGGAAATGGCAGTTGAGAGAGCTGATGGTATGATAACAAGCCCTGACGAACGAGCAGATTATTTAAACTGTGCAAGGACCACTTGGATAAAATTAAAACAAAACTCAAAAAGACACACTAACATTTTCTCCCTTTCCTTTCAGGAATAAGCAGAAATGTTGCCTTTATAGCAGACAGAAATCTCCCTGCATGGGTTCTTGCTGACCTTCACAATTTGCCTTTGATCTGAGAGTCTTAGTCACCTTTGGCCAGAAGAAACCCCAACCCTTCCCAGCCCAGCCCAAGCACTGCTCTTCCTTTTCCTTCTCCATCCAAGAGAGGCGGCCGACATTTCCCACAACTTAATGCCCTGGAGACTTCTTTTTAAAACTGCCCAGGTTCTCATCACCCAGAAAAAAATGTTACTTTTGCCTTGCAATTCAGAACATCCTGGCTTTTGAGGTTCAAATAAAGTTAGTCCACTTATTTTGTCTGACAATACCCTATTGCTCTTCTACTAAGACATATTCTCCCAAAGAGAAGCTTTAACATTTACACTACTAAGCCAAACAGGCTTGATCTACTAAAGGACAGGGAAAACATTTGGTTCAATAAGGTTAATGGAAAACAATTCTTCTAGGGCATCCCCAACCCCTGCTGCACACTGGCAAGGTTTCAAAAAGGCCAAAAAGAGTAATGTGTAACCCCAAGCTTCTTCAAAATCCTTCATGGAGCTGACAGTTCCTGCTTAGAAGAGCCGTGCCCTGCAGAACCTGCAGCACTTCTCCTCCCATTGTCTAGAGTGTTGCCCCATTCCTCAATGAGGGTTTGAAAGTAAAAGACAACCTGAAGAATAGCATGGGGACAGGAACCATGGGCAGTGAAGAGCTGCAGGCATGGGGACAGGACCCATGGGCAGTGAAGAGCTGCTGCATGGGGACAGGACCCATGGGCAGTCAGAGCTGCTGCTGCTGCCCTGAGTTGAGGGTTAGGGCTAATTTTATAAGGCAGGGGTACGTGACTTATTTTTACTGGAAAAAGAAAAGATGATGTAAAAAGTCATATAGTTTGACCCACCGGGTCATACAGTTTGGCATGTAGGCCAGGTTACGTTGGGCTTCTCTACCTGGGGCAGCCTTAATCCACATCACTTTGTCTTGTAAAGAAATAAGTCACATACCTATGCCTTACAAATTTAGCTCTCACCCTCAACACATTGCAGCTCTTACTGCCCAGGGGTCCTATCCCCATGCTACTCCATGCTATTCTCTGAATAAAAGAGGACTACTGCCAGACCTTGAGAGTCCAAGAAATCTTTCTTTCGACTCTTTGACTCACCGAGCCCACATCACTAGTAGAATGTCAAGCTACAAGTCAGGGTAAACGTTTTGAGAGGTCACAAATCTGGCTGCCATCTTTCAGCGGAGATCTGGTGGTGATGCGGGGTTGGTGAGCCGAGGAGTCGAAAAAGATTTCTTGGTCTCTCAAGGTCTGGCAGTCGTGCTCTTTTATTTAGAGAACAGTACAGAATAGCATGGGGATAGGAACCATGGGCAGTGAAGAGCTGCAGGCATGGGGACAGAACCCATGGGCAGTGAAGAGCTGTTGCTGCTGCTGCATGGGGATACGACTCATGGGCAGTCAGACCTCCTGCTGCTGCTGCATGGGGACATGACCCATGGGCAGTCAGAGCTCCTGCTGCTGCCCTGAGTTGAGGGTTAGGGCTAATTTTATAAGGCATGGGTACGTGACTTATTTTTACTGGAAAAAGAAAAGATGACGTAAAAAGTCATTAAATGACTTCAGTGCAGATGGGGTCTGGTTATTGTGCGGTCATATAACTTTAGATACGAATCTGGTCATATAGATCGGCACGTAGGTGAGGATGCCCTAGGTTTCTCTCCCTGGGGCGGCCCTAATTCATACCATAAAAATCCACCAGGTCATATAGTTCGGCATGTAGGCCACGTCAACTTAGGCTTCTCTACCCGGGGCAGCCTTAATCCACATCAGTGGGACTTCACACATGCACTTCAAATTCCAAGAGTGCCACTCCTGGGAAGTGAGTATCCGTTTAACTTCAAATTACACCTGAAGAAAAGACCAGCCCTGCTAAATGCCCTAAAACTCAGCACTCAGGGAGTTCCAGAGTTCCCACTTCCATTTCCTCCTTCCAGCTACAAAAATGCAGATGAATTAAGTACTTCTTTGAGTTTTATTGCGTAAATAGAGGACCAGTATAGGGAAACAAAACAGCCCTCCACCCAAATGCTGGTTATGCCAGGGGCCTCCAGGTACACACCCTCCATGGGCCAGGGTCTTCAGAAAGAGAAATTATGCATGAGCTTTAAAAGCCAAATCCTTTGAAAGCAAAGATGACGAACAGTTAATTTAGCCAAGGGCGATTTTGCACCCAGGGGACATTTGGCAGGGTCTACAGATGGTTTTTTTTGGTTATCACACCTAGAGAAGGGAGTGCCATCAGGTTGAGGCCAGGGATGCTGCTGAACAGCCTAAAATGCACAGGACAGCCACACAACAGAGAATGATCCAGCCCAGAAAACCCATAGGGCCAAGGCTAAAAACCCTCAACTAATGAATGTGACAAGGTCATTTAATATGGCATTCCAACTGACTCCAGATAAGAGCACACAGGACTAACTGGAGGGGAAGCAGTGTCATTGAGAGTCAAGATCTGATCCTCAAGACCCTTCTTAAGACTAGCCAGGTTTGTGACTTCAAGGCATGTCATTTAACCTCCCTTGGCCTTAGCTGTTTCATCTACAAATTGGGTTATTAAAACTCCAGCTGAAGATCAGAGACTGAACTACCCTTGTTCTTGATATCCTTTCTTGTTCTAAAAGATACACTCCTATGAGGTTTTCAAATGAGACCCTCGTTATCATAACAACACTGTATCCTGTTACCGCTGGATCAAGCTTCTCCCAAATCAGATTCTGTTAAATAGAAAAGGAGTTGTATAACATACCAGGGCTCTAATATGTAACTACTTAATTACAAGGTTGTTTAAATGCAAAAATAAAAATTATTATTTAATGAGCCCTAAAGATTTTTCAGTAGCTATTGGGAAAAGAAGATTCAAAGCTCAGATTAATCCAAATTCTGGTGGTGGAACAATTTTCCTGCCTCTATCACGACAGTCTATTTTGATTCTTTAAGTATTGTAAGTGGACACCCTTTCCTTTACCTTTCCTTTATTGTGATAGTTAATTACCACCTGTTGGATTGGAAGCAAGTATCACTGCTAACTTAATCTAGGAGAAAAGACACGTATGCAAAATACTGCCCATGCCATGCAATACTGATGCGGGGTGGGTGAGCTTCATGCGGGGTCGGTGAGCCAAGGAGTCGAACGAAAGATTTCTTAGACTCTCAAGATCTGGCAGTAGTGCTCTTTTATTTAGAGAATAGTGTGGAATAGCATGGGGACAGGACCCATGGGCAGTAAGAGCTTCTGCTGCCGCCGCTTCTGCTGCCCCCACTGGCATGGGGACAGGGCCCATGGATAGGCAGAGCAGCTGCTGCTGCCCCCGCTGGCATGGGGACAGGACCCATGGGCAGGCAGAGCTGGTGCGTGGGGACAGGACCCACGGGCGGTCAGAGCTCCTACTGCTGCCCCCGCTGGCATGGGGACAGGACCCATGGGCAGGCAGAGCTGGTGTGTGGGGACAAGACCCACGGGCAGGTCAGAGCTCCTGCTGCTGCCCTGAGTTGAGGGTTAGGGCTAATTTTATAAGGCATGGGTACGTGACTTATTTTTACTGGAAAAAAAAGAAAAGATGATGTAAAAAGTCATTAAATGATTTCAGTGCAGATGGGGTCTGGTTATTGTGCGGTCATATAACTTTAGATACGAATCTGGCCATATAGATCGGCATGCAGGTGAGGATGCCCCGGGCTTCTCTCCCTGGGGCAGTCCTAATTCATACCATAAAAAAAAGTCCACTGGGTCACATAGTTTGGCATGTAGGCCAGGTCACCTTGGGCTTCTCTAGCTGGGGCAACCTTAATCCACATCAAGCTGAGGAGTCGAAAGAAAGATTTCTTAGACTCTTAAGATCTGGCAGTAGTGCTCTTTTATTTAGAGAATAGAATAGCATGGGGACAGGGCCCATGGGCAGTCAGAGCTTCTGCTGCCCCAAGTTGAGGGTTAGAGCTAAATTTAAGGCATAGGTATGTGAGTTATCTCTTTACAAGACAAAGAATATGTAAAAAAGTTAAAACGGTATCAGTGCCCATAGAGTCCGGCCATTTGGCGGTCCCACAACTTTTAGATAAGAATCAAACTGGCTTGAGTAAATGGCAGAAGTCACCGCTTGAATATTATCCTCAGCTAAAGACAAAGGAGGATTTGTTGGGGGGGGTCAGTTATATGAGATTGCCAGACAGTAAACAACTTCAGTCCTTGCCTCTGGCATTGATTAAGAGCTTTTAGAGATAAGGCCATCCCCCTTCTTCCTGGCACAGAGAGGGAGGCATCTTCACAGATAGAGGTTTCCCTTAGAAATGTAAATGTTTCCCAACAAAGGGGCAAACAAATTCCACTCCTTGAAGCCTGCTTCTCATCTGTAGTTTTAAAAGTAACAAGCCCTAAAAATCCTCATCATAAACCGTTTTAAAATTAAGCAGCCTAAAAATCCTCATCAATACAATGTATGGTTAAAAAATACATACGACATGTATACACAACTGTGCATGGAAATCTTGCAGTGGAGCCCAAACTGCCCTGAATGATCTCCATCCTAAGCAAAGAAATCACAAATCTCCAGTCTCATCGAAACTCTATAAAAACTAAGTAGCAGTTTAAGGGAAGGATGTCTGAGAGTCTCAGATAAGAATCAAAAGCATTCTTATTTCTGCAAAATCCTGAGGTACAGTCTGGAAAGGCTGAGCATGTACTACTACTAGACGAGCCACAAAACCTTCGCCCCAAAACCTCAGTAACTACCATGAGAGCTAACCAACAGCCAGATGAGGAGCAAACTGCCTCATATGCCTCATAAGACCCTGGTGTGTGACCACTGGGTTTTAGCACCCACCTCCTTCAGTTTCCAGAATGGGGCCTCTTGCACAGGGAGAACAGGAGGCCACTAAGAACACATTCGGCTTTTAAGAACTTGGGGTACCTATAGAAATAAGGAGGTATTCTGGGATCCCTTTCTCCAGCTTCTGGTAAAACAATTGAATTTTAGAGTTTAAATTAATTCCAATTTTCTTATACTGCATAAGTCCAAAAAGCAAGACTTGACCTTAAAGAGTGTTTTACTATCTGCAAAAAAGACAAGTCTGAGGAAGATATATTGAATCAGGTATCTTCTTTTTAAAAGCAATATGTGACCTGCAAAAAGTCTGAGTAATTTACCTATCTTTTTAACTTTTACCATCAGAAGGGCCCCATAGGGCCGGCCCCCCGGGCCAAGTGATTAAGTTCGAGCACCGTGCTGCAGCAGCCCAGGGTGTCACCAGTTCAGATCCTGGGCGTGGACATGGCACTGCTCATCAAGCCACGCTGAGGCAGCATCCCACATGCCACAACTAGAAGGACCCACAACTGAGTACTGGGGGGCTTTGGGGAGAAAAAGGAAACGTAAAATCTTTAAAAAAAAAAAAAAAGAAATACCCCATAAAACCTTTACTAAAAAGGCACAGGCTAACATGCTTTATTTAATATGCAAATCTGCAGGAAAGAGGCCTTGCTAGGCAAACTACACACACCATGAGTGTCCACCCTCGTCCCAAGGAATCCAATCCAATAATGGGTTACACACTGGTTAAATTTCTAACAGTGACAGCATCTTTCCCCAGGTCAATGTAAATTCAATGCACTTCTAAACAAGCCTCCTGCAACAAGCTCTAGTTTCATAAATATAAAAATGGGAGAAAAGGTAGAATAGAAAAGTTTGCTCTCTCCATTGCTACCTGAATAATGATGAGGATTTTTAGGCTGCTTAACTTTAAAACAGTTTATGATGAGGATTTTTAGGCTGGTTACTTTTAAAA
>NC_060276.1:116248806-116262579 GCF_021613505.1 Equus quagga
CCCAACCTCTCCATGACATTGAACTCTGGTTAAAAGGGACTTGGGAAGCAGTAAAGACAGGGAAATGCAGCAGGGGACAGGGGAGAGCAGGGGACAGCCAGCTGGTCCTCTACCCCAGGGGCCTTTCAGCAGGTCTTCCTTTAAATGCGTGAGCATGCCTTTTCAGGACCGAGCAGCACCTCGCTGAAAGCGATGTGGAAAAGAGGAAAGGACAAGTCACTTTCCTCTCAGGATTCTCACACAACCATTGTGATTTCTCTGCTTCTACTTTTTTTTGGTGGGGCAGGGGGCACCTCCTTTCCAGGTCAGACCACTCGTACAGTTCTGTACACTGGTTTTCTTTCCACTGCACATGACGCCCTCCATGCGATGCCACGTTGCCGTGAGGCCGTGGAAGCACCGTTTCCTAATGACTTTACAACATGCAAGGCCTTGTTCTTTAGAAACACCTAAAGTCCTTTCCTTAGTCTCCTTAGATCCAAGGCCTCCCCACAGGTCCCCTTGGCCGTGGCTCACGGAAAAGGTGCCCTGCCTGACCTGCTTGGACGTGGGGGGACTCTGACCTTCACCCCCAAACTTCCAAGCCTGAAGCAAAGCAGTGGCCTGAGGCCGACCCTGTTATAGGGATCAACGCTTGACCAGCGCCTTGTCACCTCGGGCCAGGAGCTATACCGGGATTCCAAGAATCAACAAGAGCCGGTCTCTACTCCCGGGATGTCCCAGTCGATCAGGCTCAAGGATGCTGCAAGGCCCTTGATTAAACAGGCCCATGCAGAGCACCACGGGAAGAGGGTGCCTCGTGGGGAGCGAGGGCCAGGGGCCACTTTGCCTGGGAGGTGCAATGTGAGCGAAGCCCTCCATTCAACTCTGAATGCCTCAGAGAGAAAGCAAGAGAAAGAAACTTTGCAGAGCCTCAAACCACATAGGATGTTGGGGACCAGCAAATAGTTCCCCAAAGCAATGCTTGGCAAATTTACCCTCGTGAAAATGCAGATTCTGATCTGGTAGGTCTGGGGTGGGGCCTGAGAGTCAGCATTTCTCCCAAGTTCCCAAGGACCACACTTTGCCTAACAAGGGTTTAAAGCAGAGCTGTCCAACAGAAATCTAACAAGAGCCACACACATAACTTTCAATAGTGTAGGAGCCACATTTTAAAAAGTAAATGTGTGAATTTTAATATATTTTATTTATTTAACCCATTGAAGCCAAGATATTATTCAATATGTAATCAATATAAAGAAATTATTATTTTCAATCTTTTTTTTTAAAGATTAGCACCTGAGCTAATATCTGTTGCCAATCTTTTTTTTCCTTCTTCTTCTTCTTCTTCTTTCTCCCCAAAGCACCCCAGTACATAGTTGTATATTGTAACTGCAGGTCCTTCTAGTTGTGCTATGTGGGACGCTGCCTCAGCATGGCTTGATGAGCAGTGCCATGTCCATGCCCAGGATCTGAACTGGTGAAACCCTGGGCTGCTGAAGAGGAGAGCACGAACCTAACCACTCAGCCAAGGGGCCGCCCCTTAAAGAAAGTATTAATGAGATATTTTACACCCTTTCGTTCAGACTAAGTCTAAAATCCAGTATTTTCACTTACAGTACATGTCAATTTGGACTTGCCACATTTCAACTGCTCAACAGTCACATATGACAAGGGGCTACCACAAGGGACAGTGCAGGACTAAAGGATCAAGGTGGGAGAGAAGACAGCAGAAGATGAGGCTGGGAAATAGGCAGGAGCTAAAAACAGGAAGAACCTTCTATACCTAGCTAAAGTGTTCTATGAGGGGTTACTGAGGCCTTTCCAGCAAGAGCAAGAGAACCAGATTACTGCTTTGGCACATCTACGGCTGGAAGTCTAGAAGAGTCTGACATGTGGAGAGTTGGAGACTATTGTGACTTTTGGTCAAGCAAAAATGGAGGCAGTGAAGCAGGGATGAAAAAGCAGCAACAAACACAAGATATCTGGGCTCCAAAGGACTTGGCAATCAGTTGGCTGTGGAAGGTCAAGGAGAGAGAGACATCAAGGATGACTTTTAGATTTGGGGATAAACCTGTTGACCAGTCTAGAAATGCAGGAGGAGAATTACGGAAGGTAAAGAAGATGAAAGATCTCCATCTAGACGACACTGAGTTTGCAGGGCCTCAGCAACACCCCAAGGGCTGTTCTAGAAGTTGGCACTGCACATGGAGATCACGAGCTGTCTTCCAAGAGGCGCATGAGACCACCTAGATGAGAGAGGGGAGATAAAGAAAGGACCTTCAAGAGAAACCAGCATTGCAGCAGACAACAAGAGAAAAGGGCCAGCAAAGGCCACTGGTACAGTGGTCAGAAAGAAAGGGGTACGAGTTTTCACACAAATCAGACATCTTTTCAGACCTGCAATTATAGCATGGGTAATTTGAGAATTGAACCCTATAAAAGCAAACCAAGTTCCTGCCTCAGGGCACAAGAAGGAGCATCTTCAGTAACGAGCAGAGAATGAAAAATTTGCCTTTGCGGGTAAAATTTCACAACTACACAGAGTGGTATGAGGTTCTAATTACTTTTCTCCAAAACACCAGCCACCGAAAATGGGGTGGAAGAGTGGGAATAGCGCCGGGCCCACTACCCCCCACCAACCGCCCCCACCAGCTTGTAAACCCCAGTGGCATCAGCTGTGTAAGATCTCTGGTTAAATCAACACAAAATAAATATGATTCAAGCAGCAGCAGGCCTATCTTTTCAAGTGCAGATGTTTTCTTTCCTAACTTTCATTCAAGATTCAGGGCATCTAAACATTAAGGAAAATTAAAAAGAAAAGTTGCACATATTAAAAAAGCATACAGCTGTTTTAAAGACTGACATATTTGAATAATATAAAGTACTTAGTTTTCCAGAAGTTAAGGGTTTTGTTTTTTTTAATATGCCTGTCTAGGAAAAGCTAAATGATAAAGCTCAATATATTCTACAATAACCAAACATGTCATTTTTTAAATTCCTAGTGGTATATACAAAACTAAGCTTCCTTTAAGCTTCATCTGATTCCAAAGATTGTCGACGATGTAATTCTTAAGAGAATTACCTTCAAGCAATTAATAATTGGATCTACATGGTGCAAAGCAAAGAATTCCACAGAGACAAAATAAATCAATATAGCTGTACCACCAGAAATAAGATTATTATGTTTGGGGCTACTGATCAATCTTTTCCCCTTATTTTCAATTTTTTCAAGATGGTTTTAATGTTTCTGCACCAAGAAAAAAATCACTATGCTTACAAATTTACGAGCGCATGTACAATTAGCACAAATAAGTATCACCATGCTTACAAATTTACAAACACAGGCACAATTAACGTAAATGCAAAATTTCATCGGCTTCAATATTTGCAAGCCATAGGCAAAGAAGCACCTTCACCTCCTTGGAAAGCCAGGGAGGGTTACCAGTCCTGAGGCTCCAGGTCTCCGGTCCTCGCCCACGTCACTTTCCCAAGCTTTCCATAGGCGTTCCAGGTGCTGGAAGGGAAGAGGCCCTCCTTCTCCTCCACCTCAGCAGGCCCTGCCACCTAACCCTCAGATCCCCACACCAGCTCCACCTTCCCCCTGAGGCTGCTTTTACTCTGCACTCATCTTTATCTCCCTTTCTTCCATGTTCTAACTCATGTGTCAACATTCTATTCCCCAGAGGAAAAAGTCTGCCATACAAGATTATAATTAATTAATCTGATAAAGGTAACTCTGTTAATGAAGATTTAATGTGTAACCCTCCCAGGCAACATCATCCGCACTTTAACCAAGGCAGTGAACGAAAGGACGGTTCAGCAAGGAGAAAAGTCCAGTCCCCGACATCACACCAACAGCGGGCCACCCACCCTCCTCTCCACTGGCCAGGCCGACCTGAGGGCTGATTATCTGGACTGGGGATTCTCCCTGCCTCTGCCCCACCTCTCCATAGCTCCAGGGCAATCATTTGCATGGAGGGAAGTAAAGCAAGAGACAGTGAAAATTAAATAATCAGCTGAGAGAGAAAGCTAAGGTGGAAATAAGCTGAAACCATGGGCATACAGGTCTCATGTTCTGTCATGAGTGTGCAAAGAATAAGCTCCTTACTAACTGGACACCCACAGTGGGTCCCTCTACAAAGTAAGTAATCATTCCCTCCCATATGGGGGTCAACTAAGCATGCCATATTCAGTTTCTTAAAGCTAGGTGATTTGTTAAAAGGAAAACTTTTGATTTCTCCAGATTTCATTTGTTAGAACAGCCTAACTCTTACAGCAAGTAATCCGAGAAATACGTAACGGCCCCAATACAACAGAGGCTTATTTCTTGCTCAGGTAATGGTACCACTGGGAGGGTAAGCATGTCATGGACAGCTACCTCCTCAGTCATTCAGGGACCCATGCTGATGAGGCTCTGCCCTAGGGCCATCTTCATCCCAGACAACCAGAGGGGGGCAGTAGGGCAGACCGTAAATGGCAGATGACACTTGCACTTGCATTTGATTGGGTAGAACTGTCACACGGCCACATCTAGCTGCAAAGGAAGCTGGAAATGTAGTCCAGCAGTGTGTCCAGAAGGAGGAGGAGACAGGGTCTCTGCCACGCCTGTGGGTCCAACTCTACTCCCTGAAAGATCTTCTCCTGCCAGAGAGCAAAGCAGTGAAGAAATGGAGTCTGTTATCATGGGGATATTTCACCTTCATATTTCCTACTATTTTTACTTCCAAAACCACTTTTCTAAAATCCTACTCTTCTGAATATTACATTGATCTAAAAGGGCTACCCTTCATTAATGTTATAAAAAGAAGAAACATTATTATTAAAAACAAATTGGGAGGGGAAGAAGGAAATAATCACTTCCAGTGGACTATAAATAGCACAACTAATGTATTGGTGCTGGGCATTAGATGTGTATTTTAATTAAATGCTTTTCTACAAATCCCATACTAAACAGTCAAAATCAGTAACAAAATCTCTAGGAGAGATTAAAACGCTGCCATACAAAATCCAGCTTAAGTCTTTTCATAGTAAATCAGTGGCTCAATAAATTAACACTATTTTTGATAGTTTTCTCAATTCTTAGTGAAGCAGGATTAGTAGGGAAAAGGGAGCATGGGAGGAGGGATGCAGAGCTAGCCTGACATGTTGCCTCACTTAATCCCTATGATAACATACTAAAACAGGAATGATTCTGGTTTGACAGCCTGTAGGATTAAGGATTAGGAAATGTTAGGGACCGAGTGCAAGAGCCACCTATGAATGTAAGCCCTGCCACTTAGCTCTAGCGAAGACTCTCCCTCCAGATGGGGGGCAGAGGTGACCACTCTCACCTCACTGAGCAAAGCAAGGGTCCCCTAAACTGGAGACCTCGCTTCACCTTTCAAATCTGCCTGATACTGGAAATTTACTTTCAGTAGAGGAAAAAATTACTGTCTGACAAGGATATAGCCAGCCCAATCAAAGCTGTGGCCTTCAAGGAGTCCCCAGGGAAGCAGCCTTACCAGATCACTCCCCACATGCACAGAGCCCCCACAGAGCATTGGAGTCAGCCACTCTTTAATTCCTGCAGACGGCCCAGGACCACTAGACATTCAAGAAAGCTTCTAACAGGGAAGAAAGAAGCCAAAACAGCCCCCAAAAGCAGCAAAGCCCAGAAACTGAATCTATGCAGAAAGAAGACATTTTTACAGCCAGCTTAATATCATCAAAAATATGAAAGAACCAAGAAACAAGATCAGTATGGTATCAAAAAGGAACATTTGAGAACAACAAAACAACTTTGGAATTTGGAAAAACTGTGAGCAAAAATTTAAAAATCAATGGAAGGATTGGAAGGTAAGGTTGCACAAAATCTCCCAAGAACAAAAATATAAAGAAGTAAAAAATAAGAAACAATTAGAGCCAGTGCAAAGGCTGAAGAAGCAGAAAAGGCTGTCCTCTCTCCCACAGTCCTGAACACCAGTGGAGAAGGGAGCACCACGTGCCAAGTGCTGAGGGACAACTGTCTCCAAGAGAGACTTCGACACCAAGCAAGCCATTTATTGTTAAGGGAAAATCATGACTTTTTCAGACAGAGAAGATCTCAAAAGACCACCCCCTGTATGTTAGAATTTATTAAGAGATTTTTCACAACTGGGATAGATCTGGAGAATGAATTAATGATAAGTGATAGAGAATTAAGCAAAGAAACAAAGCTATCATTAGCCTTAGTGATTATAAAAACTTGTGCAGGAAAAATAACCATAGTACGTACTACCAGGCTCAGCAGTGATAGCACTGGCAATCAAAATAATGTAAGCACTGAATACTGTTAACCCAGTGGTTCCCCAAGGGGGTGATTTTGTCCCCCAAGGAACATCTGGCAATGCCTGCAGGCATTTTTGGTTGTCACAGCTGGGGTGGGGCGTGGCACCAGCATCTAGTGGGTGGAGGCCAGGGATGCTGCTCAACATCCTACAATGCACAGCACAGCCTCCACCACAAAGAAGCATTTGGCCTCAAATATCAATAGTCTTAAGGCTGAAAAACCCTCTTCTAACCAAAATTATGATGTAATTACATCAGGGATGTGGGGGCCCTAGAAACATGCCTTGGTAGTTGGTGGGAAGGAGGTAATGTGGAAAAAGGGCTAAATCCCAAAGTTCTATAGTGGGAAGTCAACAGCTACCCCTAAAAGGAACAAACAAATGGAGCAGCACTATACAATATAAGCAAATGCCAAAAGAAATCAGCTCCAAGTTGCAGTAGCTGTCTCCAGGGAAGGGGAGATGGCAGTGGGGAGAGCTGCTGGTATGATAACAAGCCCTAAAGAACTAGCGGATTAGTTAAACTGTGCAAGAACCACTTTGATAAAATTAAAACAAAACTCAAAAAGATACACTAACATTTTGTCCCTTTCCTTCCATGAATAAGTAAAAATGTTGCCTTTAGAGCGTTGGAATCTCCCTGCCTGGGTTCTTGTTGACCTTCACAATTCGCCTTTGACCTGAGAGTCTTAGTCACCTTTGGCCAAAAGAATTCCCAACCCTTTCCAGCCCAGCGCGCACACTGCTCTTCCTTTTCCTTCCCCATCCAAGAGAGGCAGCCGACATTCCCCACAACTTAATACTCTGGAGATTTAAAAAAAAAAAAAAAACCTGCCCAGGGGGCCGGCCCAATGGTGTAGCGGTTAAGTTCGTGCGCTCTGCTTCGGCAGCCTGGGGTTTGCAGGTTCGGATCCTGGGCCCAGACCTAGCACTGTTCATCAAGCCATGCTGTGGTAGCATCCCACATAAAACAGAGGAAGACTGGCACAGATGTCAGCTCAGCAACAATCTTCTTCAAGCAAAAAGAGAAAGACTGGCAACAGATGTTAGCTCAGGGCCAATCTTCCGGACAAAAGAAACTGCCCAGGTTCTCAACATGCAGAAAAAAACGTTACTTTTGCCTTGCAATTCAGAACATCTTGGATTTTGAGGTTCAGACAAATGAAGTTATTCCAATTATTTTTTCTAATGATACCTTATTGCCCTTCTACTAAGATATGTTCCCCCAAAGAGAAGCCTTAACATTTACACTGGTGACCCAAACATGCTCGAGCTACCAAAGGCCAGGGCAAATGTTTGATCCAATGAGGTAACAGGAAAACAATTCTTCCAGAATATACCCAACCTGTGCCGGACACTGGCAAGGTTTTAAAAAGGCCAAAAAGAGCAACATGCAACCCGAGCTCTTTCAAAGTCTTTCATGCGGGTGACAGGTTCCGCTTGGAAGAGCTGTGGCCTGCAGAACCTGCAGAATTTCTCCTCAAAGTGTTGCCCCACTCCTGACGACAGGGTTTGAAAGTACAAGACCTGAATAAAAAGTCTGTTCAGCCTTTAAATCCTTAAATTATCTTGTTGAATGTTTACACCATACCCCGTGTACAAGAAAAGCTCCACAGAGCCCCAAAGAAACCTACAAATCCAGGTTTATTTGCATGCTGACACAAAACAACTTTGGCAAGAGGACAATTCCAGAAGGCTTTCCAAATAGAAAAACCAGCCCTTCCCAAGCATGGAGCCCAGTTTCTTTGGCCATGAAATAGGTGAGTTAAGAAATCCCAGCTCATTAGGACAAAGTGAAAACGACTATTTTTATGAGCCTTTCAGTACCATACTAGTCTACATTCAGCTCTCGGGCAAACTAGTTTTCTTTTTTCCAAGATGAATGTTAGGGCACGTTAAGAAACACTCATAACTGAACCAAGAAGAGCAAATCCATCATGATACAGAAGTGTGGTGCACAGCTTCGGTGTATAGCTTTTCATACCGTCGAAGCCTCTGGATTTATAGATATGAGTCAGGCTAAATTAACTTCTAAGAGAGGAAGACTCCTCCACCAGGTGAACCTCAAAGCTCCAAGCACCAGACCTTAGGATCCAGCCTTCGGCTCTCTGCCTGACTTCCCACCCCCACAACACCTCCGGAGGACCAAGGAGGAGAACTCAGCGGGCGGTGTTAGGCACAGGCTGGGACGGGGTAATAAAGACACATTTGAATGCCAGTTGGCAGAGCAGATCTACCCAGTGAAAGAGTCTTTCAGCACAGGAAAGGAAACTCACCTTCTTTTTTTTTAATAGTACTATTAATTCTTAAATACAAATGAGTATTCAGAATGACATTCATCCAAACAATAACTCAGAAAATGCAGCAGCTAGCCTCCGAACCCAGCCGGGATCCCAGAACCCCGAGCTGCTGTGGCCACAACAGCACCCACAGCACTGGGTGTGCTGCGGAGGGAGCCCCAGCCCTCGCCCACCCACCACCTATTCCTATCTGGCCCCTGGAAAAGCAGCAGCACGCCTGAGTGCAGGAACTGATGCGGAACAGGGCTTAAACACAGAAATCGAGCAAAGTCCACGGAGGAGCTTGAGTTTAGGTCCATGGGTTCCTGAGCCACTGCTGAATTCAACAGATCCCTCTTTTTTCAAAACCTTTACTGATAATTGACAAAGAACTTGGCTCTCAGGGGCAAATGTAAGGACATCAGGACAATAATTTGTCCTGACCAAGGTCACCGCTCGCTCAGACCTCCCAATCTCAGGGTAACCAATGACCGTGACTCAGTGCAACCCCACAAAGCGGAGCCCCTTTTCAAACCACTAAGGAAGGCACATTAGGTGGCTCGGTGCCTCCCTGCCTCACCCACTAGCAGTGGCCAGTCTTCAGCCTGAGCCTTCTGCTACCAGGCGCTCGGGCTAAGGGTTTACCAAGAGGACATTGCCACCTGGCTGTGTACTGCACCCCCCAAATGTGCCCTGATTCCCTTCCATCCCACCTTCAGCATTCGAACTAGGAAGACATTTGCGGGCTTTGTCTCATGTTTTTAAGGTTCTGAAGCCCCATGAGAGGGCAAGTCAGGCAGGGCATCCCAAGCCACAGCTCTCCCGCCCCCTCCAGGATGGCTGGTTCCCCAAAGGCAACCTGAAAATCAACAGGCTCCCAAAGGCGCCGCCCTTGGGACCAGGCCAGGCCCAAATTAATGTCTTCTCTGGCACTTCTGGCTAAGACTCTGGCATGGGGGGGTGGGAGGGGGGCTCTAAGAAATGGCAACAAGGAGCAGCTGGAGCTTCATTCCTCCCCCTTAACAAACATTCCTGAGGCCGCAGGGGGCCTGCTGACACCCAGCTGGCGCACTAAATGCTTCCTAAGGAATCCCCCAACCTCCTTTATGGAATTCTAGCCCCTCCAGTGACATTTCAGAAATCAGGCCCCTCCCCCACCCTCACTGAAGTTTTACATTTGCTGAATGGATGGGGAAAGGAACATGCAAAAACAGGGGGACCACATACAATGCCGTGTCTACTTACACAGGCCCCGAGACACCCCCACCAAAGTGCAGTCTCAGACACGATAACAAGTCCAAGTCTTTGTAGTTTCTTAGGACACGGACATTTTTTCTGCTCCCTCTCCGACAGCAGCATGGAAAAATGGGGTTTTGTGTGTTTTCTAGCCCTAGTAAAATGTATTGAGAGGTCACAAATCCAGCTGCCACCTTTCAGCGGAGGTCTGGTGGGACTTCACACATGCACTTCAAATTCCAAGAGTGCCACTCCTTGGGAAGTGAGTATCCCTTCAATTTCAGACTACAGCCAGAGAAAGACCAGCCCCGCTGAATGTCCATAAAACACAGCACCCGGGAGTTCCCGCTTCCATTTCCTCTTTCCAGCTACAAAAATGCAGATGAAGCAAGTATTTGTTTGAGTTTGACTATGTAAATAAAGCCTATTATCAGGGCCAGCGCCCGAGAAGAAAACAGCCCTCCACGCAACCGCTGGCTATGCCAGGGGCCTCCAGGCACACCGCCCCCTTCAGGCCAGGGCGTTCAAAAAGAATTAAGCATGAGCTATAAAAGCTAAAATCCTTTAAAAAGCAAAGGTGATGCACAGTTAATCTAGCAAGGGCGATTTTGCACCCAGGGGATATTTGGCAGGGTCTACAGACAGTGTTTTTGGTTGTCACACCTGGAGAAGGGAGTGCCACTGGGTCGAGGCCAGAGACACTGCTGAACATCCTACAATGCACAGGACAGCCCCACAACAGAGAATGATCCAGCCCAGAATACCAATAGTGCCAAGGCTGAAAACCCTCAACTAATGGATGTGACAAGTCATTTAATACAGCATTGCAACTGACTCCAGATGAAAGCACACAGCACTGACTGGAGGGGAAGCAGCAACATTCAGGGTCAAGTTCTGGTCCTCAGGGCCCTTCTCAAGACTTGCCAGGTTTGTGACTGCAGGGCATGTCATTTAACCTCACTTGGCCTCAGCTGTTTCATCTATAAAATGGGTTATTAAAACTTCTCCATCTGAAGATGAGGGGTTGAACCAGCCTTGTTCCTGTTATCCCTTCCTGTTCTAAGATGTACACTCGTATGAGGCTCTCAAATGAGACCCTCATTATCATAACAAGACTGTGTCCTCTCACACTAGATCAAGCTTCTACCAAGTCAGATTCTGTGAAATAGAAAAGGAGTTATATAATACCCCAGGGCTCTAATATGTAACTATTTAATAACAAAGTTTTTTAAATGCAAAAAAGAAAACAAAAAAACTATTAGAAGAATTATTATTTAATGATCCCTAAAGATTTTCTATTGGGAAAAGAAGAGTCAAAGCTTGGATTAATCCAAATTCTGGTGGTGAAACAATTTTCCCCAGTCTCCACCACGACAGTCTATTTCGATTCTTTAAGCGGTTGTAAGTGGACACCCTCTCCTTCATCTTTTCCTATAATAGGACAGTTAATTACCACCTGTTGAATTGTAAGCAAGTAACACTGATGACTTAATCCAGGAGAAAAAACAGGTATGCAAAATATTGCCAATACAACGTGCAGTTAAAAAATATATATGTTGGGGCCGGCCCCGTGGCCAAGTGGTTAAGTTCGCGTGCTCCGCTGCAGGCAGCCCAGTGTTTTATCGGTTCCAATCCTGGGCACAGACATGGCACTGCTTATCGAGCCATGCTGAGGTGGCGTCCCACATGCCACAACTAGAAGGACCCACAACTAAGAACATACAACTACGTACCGGGGGGCTTTGGGGAGAAAAAGGAAAAAAAATAAAATCTTAAAAATATATATATATACATGCACATGTATACACAACTGTCCATGGAAATCTAGTACCAAAGTCCCAAACTGTCCTGAATCCTCTCCATCCTAAGCAAAGAAACCACAAATCTCCAGTCTCGTTGAAACATCTATAAAAACTAAGCAGTTTAAGGAAGGATGTCTGAGCATCTCAGATAAGAATCACAAGCATTTTTATTTCTGCAAAATCCTGCAATACAATCTGGAAAGGCTGAGCACGTACACCACTACTAGCCTAGCCACAAACCTTCCCCCAAAAAACCTTAGCAACTACCATGAGAGCTAACCAACAGCCAGATCAGGAGCAAACTGCCTCAAATGCCTCAAAAAGGCCCTAGTGTGTGTCCACTGGGTTTTGGCGCCCACCTCCTTCAGTTTCTAGAATGGGGCCTCTTGGACAAGGAGAACAGAGGGCCACTAAGAATACATCTGGCTTTTTAGAACTTGGGGTACCTGTAGGAAGAAGGAGTTGTTCTAGGATCCCTTTCTCCAGCTTCTAGCAAAACAAGTGAATTTTAAAGTGACTTCCAACTTTCTTATACTGCATAAGCCCAGAAAGCAAGACTTCACCTTAAATAATGTTTTACAACTTACTCTATCTGCTATAAAGACAAGTCTGAGGAAGCTATGTGGAATCGTGTATCTTTTTTTAAAAAAGAAATACATGACAAGCAAAAGGTCTGAGTGATTTACCTGGTATCTTTTTAACTTTTACCAACAGAAATGCCCCATAAAACCTTTACTAAGAAGGCACAGGCGAATATGCTTTAATCCACAAATCCGCAGGAAAGTGGCCTTCCTGGGCAAGACATACACACCATGAGTGTCCACTCTCTTTCCAAAGAATCCAGTCCAATAACAGGTTACACACCGGTTAAATTTCTAACAATGATAGCCTCTTTCCCCAGTTCAATGTGAATTCAACGCACTTCTAAACAAGCCTCCTCCAAAAGGCCCTAGTTTTGTAAATATAAAAATGAGCGAAAAAGTAGAATAGAAAAGTTTGCTGTCGCATTTGCTGTCTAAACAAGACAGCCACACCACTTCCCAAATTCATTACTAGCCGGGCAGGTTAGCAGTCCCTTTATTCCTTCCTGCTGTGGTGAAGCAGGAAAGCAGAGAAAACCAATAAGTCACCTTCAAATTCTCTCAGTTGCCAAGAATTTTTACATTTTCAAGGGAACTTTGTTCCTAGGAATGACCCAGCCCAGCCCTTTCCGGAGAAACTGACCAATAGACACTTTTAACAAGAAGAAAACAAGAGGACTGGTTTGTTGTTTGTGTGTTTTTACAGGTCTATACAGGTCCTGCTGGTAAATTTCAAGATGAGTTTTCTGTTTCGAAACGAGAATTCAAAGTTCTGAAGTAAACCCTACACACACACACAACACGCTTCTGATGAGGCACATTAGGAATTTCTTATTAACGGAACTCAAATCCCACTTTTATGAAGGACACTGAAAAGTTTCTGTCCGTTTTTCAGGTATCCAGACCGCCATGGCTCTAGGGCTGGACGCGAAAGTCAGTAAAAATTGATGGGCTGATGGGAACCAAGAAGCTAGTCTGGGTTTCCTAGCGATAAGGGGTGCAGGACCAAGGACCCAGAGAGGCAAACACAGGTGGGGAGCGCTCTGTTCACCCCCTGGCACGTGGGATGTTCCTCCCCGACCTCTGGACAGCCCCACAGGTGCAGGCCGCTGCAGGCGAGGCCAAGAGTGACAGGGGACTGTGCCAGGCCCCTTCCCGGAGGGGGAGGGGAGGGGACCCGGAACGGGAGCCATTTAAACTCCGTGCGGCGCCGGGAGCCAGCAGGGCTGGGAGCCGCCGCAGGGCGGCCGGGGTGGCGCCCGGACCACACACCTATGCGTGTCCCGGTACCACGTTCCCGCAGGTGACCCGGGCGGACGCGCGCCCCGGGGCCGGGGACACGACGGGTCGCCCCCTCCAGCGCCCCTACCCTCGACGAGTCCCCCGCCCTGAGGCCGCCTCCGGGCTGTCACCGTGCGGGTCCCGCGGCCGCCTTACCTTGGTGATGACCAGCGGCTCGCCGTGCTCGCGGCCGCCCTTCAGGGTGAAGCCCCACGGGGCGCCGCCGCTCAGCTGCACCTCCACCAGGCGCCCGCCGTCGGCCTCGGCCAGGCGCTCGGGCCGCGCGCGGGGCTCGGCGCCCTCCATC
>NC_060276.1:116262903-116319363 GCF_021613505.1 Equus quagga
AGGCGCGCGCTCCGGGACCCGCGCGGCCGCCCGGGAATGGGAGGGCGCGGAGAGGGGCTGGGCCGGGGGCGCGCGCTCCGGACCTCGCGCCGCGGGCAGGGGGCAGAGGCAGGGGGCAGGGGCCAGAGCGCGCGCTCAGGGCGGGCGGTGGCGCAGGCCCGGCCGCGGGAGGTTGGGAGCGCGCCCGCCGTCTGCCTGGGAGGCCGGGGCGCGGCAGGTGAGGCGGCGGAAGCGCCCGCGCGGGTGGCCGGAGCCCCCGACGCCCTCCATCTTGGAGCGCGCGGCCGGCCCGGCGCCCCCGCCTTTGTTGGCGCGGCCCGCGGGCAGCGGGCGGCGGTGCAGGTGAGGGCGGGGGCGCCCGTGCGGTCCCGCGTCGGCACGCGCGCACGCGCTTCCCCCAGCCCCGGGCATTGGCACGGCGGCTCCCGGGGGCCCTCTGCGCGCGCCCGCCCTGGCCCGGTCCCGCCGGGCAGCGGGAGAGCCGGGAAGGGGCGCCCCCCGCAGCCTGGGCCACAGCGCTGGCCCTCAGGAGGGGTGCTTGGAAAGTCCGGGCAGGAGCAGAGAGTTTGAATGCCCATCCTCCCACCAATTCCCTCCTGCAGCGCCTAGCCCAGATAAGGAAGGGCCTCTTGTTGGCTCTTCCCATAGTTAGAGCCCAAGAAGTCTGCGTTCAAACCCTGTTCTCACTTTCGTAGACTTGTGCCACAAGATCTGAATGTCCAACGTCTGCATCTCCTACAAAGGGGAGGGGGTGGTCTGAAATTAGAGAATGCTTGTGGATAGAAAAGGGATGCCACCTGTTCCTGCCCCTTTTCCATTTCCATGAAGCTCCGGTATAAAGAAATATCGACATTGATAGTTATTTGCATGCTTTGCAAAAAAAACCATGATGTCTGTATATAGTTACGTAGCTTGAACGCTGCTGAACACCTGTTTCCTCGGAGCAGCTCCATCCAGGTACTTTTAGCAGGTGATGATGCTAGGAGTAGGCAGTAAGGACAAGCCAGAAGAGCACTGGACAGGGAGAGTTAGGGGTCCCTGGGTCTTGGTCTGGGCTCTGCCCTGGTAGAGGCGGGACTAAGAATATCAACTCTAGTCTCAGTTTCTTCAGCGGTCATGTGAGGGGTTTGCGTTTTACGGTCTGCAGTCTATGGCTGATCTTTTGTGTGTTATCCAGGCGATTGAAATAACAGTGTGGGCACCTGCCCTGGTACTTGAGCACTGCTTACTGCTCCCTAAGTAACTTCTAAGCTACGGTGTCAAGTATGCCTTTAGTTAGAGGAATGGGGTGATTTTTTCTTTGTAAATGGAGACTTAAGGAGTGTGCCTTTAAGAACCAGTCTCAAGTGTATCTTGGCTGTAGTGGTCACACGAATCTGCACAGATTGATTAATAGCACAGAACTAAATACACACACAAGTGCGTGTAGACTGGGAAAATCTGAACAAGCTTGGTGGATTGTATCATTGTTAATATCCTGGTTGGGATATTGTGCTATAGATTTGCCAGATGTTACCATTGGAAGAGGCAGAGCGCAAAGGACGTCCCTATATTATTTCTTACAATTCCATGTGAATCTATAATTACCTCCAAATAAAAAGTTTCAAAAGTGGATGGATATGATAAACCAAAAGATAAAGGACTGTATAAATGACCTTAGAGTTTTTGGAAGTGCACTTGTCCGAAACAGCTTCCCCGCAAGCTGGTATTGACTGAAATCTCAGCTCCTACCTGGGGCTGAGATTCCGACCACTAGATTCGCTAAAGCAGAGGTAGTGATTTCATTGTCCGTAAATCGCAGACTTTGCAGCCACAGTTGTCTTTGATATTTCATATTCATTGTATAATCGTTGTCAGATTACCCATCTGTCACTTGAAAGGGTTATACTGTTCACTCCTTAAATTTAGGTGCAAATTTACGTTCATCCTTACTAAACATTATTTTGCTGAGGTTTTTTTTTTTTAAATCTTCACATTGGGCATCCCTCCCAGCTTAGCATCATTTGAATATTTATAAGGCTTCTGTCTATATTGACATTAATAAATATGCTGAAAGGGACTGGCCCAAGACTTGTGTGGCCTGCTGTGAGGTCGATGCTCTCCTCTCAGGCCCACATAAGTCCTTTCATCACCATTTTTGGGGTTACCATCACACCTAGACTTGAGTATCATGTCCGGTATATCATTACAACACCCTGCCAAATGTCTTGTGAAAATATCAATGTCTTGTGACTGAAATGTGTAACATTGAACCCATGTAGACTTCTAGTGGTGACAGCTTTCTTTTCTAAGAACTCATGACTCAGCCCGAATTCCCAAGAGTGGATTATGTTTGTCAGAATCTAGCTTTTGTTCTTTTGAAAGCCGGGGCACATTTGTTGTATGTAGCATCTCGATTCTTGGACGTTCAGCTTCAGTGCTCAGAAGGCACAAGGGTGAGCATATACTCTGCTGGACCCACAGAGCATAACCCTGTGAGCATCCACATCTAGGCATTTGGTTGCCCCGGGGGTGGGGGGTCCACTTTTTCAAATCTTAGGTTTATTTCCTTTGATAGAGAGGTGAAGTTAAAAGGAATTCTGCTTTCACTTTATCAACAATGAATGAATTAATCAACGAATAAAAGGCAAATAGGCAACTTTCAGAGATTTAATCAATAGCTAATCCTCTATATGAAATAAAGCTCAAATTATTTTAGTATTTTGTTCTAACAAGAAAAGAGCCTTATAATTGTAAAATGTAGTGGAGGATAGACTTCCAAAATTTTGCTTTTACTTTTCATATTGGTAGCTCAGTTAGTGGGGTCAAGCTTTCCAGAACACCTTTTAATGTGGTATTTTTTAAGAAAGCAATATTAGCCATTTCCTCCTTGACCTATAGTATATCTGTGTGAGGGTCCCTGTGAATTCAGACTGTAGATGATCAGTCAAGATCTGAGCACAGGTGAGAGGGCAGTTAAAGGAAAACTTTGGCACAATGATTTTGCCCTTAGTCGTCAACGTTTGTCATCTTATTCTTGATTTCTATAAGCTGTTATTATAAACATTGGAATTTAACTTAGCTGCAGATCTTAGCCCAGTGACAAAAGCTAAATGGAGCAGAAACTGCCCCCTTCACCTGATAAGGATTTTACCCTGGATCTTGTTAGTTGGAATATTTACAGATCTCTGGGGAGAGACTTCCTCTTTCTGTGCGGGTTGCGGGGGTGGGGTGAGAGGGAGAGACAGTTGGTCTCTACCTGTGCCTGGCACCATTATCCTATTTGTGGACTCCACCTCTGGAGTTTGCTTCCTAGGGCCCAGTGCCTTTAGCTGAGGAAGAAAGCCACAGTAACTAAGCAATAGTAACTGTCATTCACAGGGCACCTGCTGTGTGCCACCCATATTATAATAGATGGACTCAGGTCCTCTCAGCACACTTTCTCAGGGCATGCGTCACCCCATTTTACAGAGGAAGAAACTGAGACCTAGAGGGGTGAAATAACTTGCCTGAGGTCGCTGAGCCCAGGTCCCAGAGAAGGACTCATGGCCTTCCGCTCACAGGGACCATCACCAGCTCAGGTAGCGGAGGGCAGTTTTCATAGCGCGAGTGCGCTGACGTTCCTCTGTCAGATGTGGACCCTTGGCCACCTTTTGAGGTTCCCTTGATCTCCAAACACCCGTCACTAAACAGGAAAGAGGCAGAAGCGAACAGTGTGGCAGCTTCGCCCCTAAGACAGGGTGCTCCTTTGGTCTGTTCCAGTTGCAGTTCCCTACCTTTAGGACCCGGTCTTTAAAATGTGCGTAAAGGGCCAAGTTGCCTATCTGGCAGCTAGAAGGGACTAAATAAAGAATGGTTAAAATATATATATATTTCAACTTTTCAAATAAGGAGTAAGACTTAAAAGGAGGGAGTATCTGGCCGGAGCTACCGTTTAAAAGGTTTTTATATTTTAAAATATAGTTTTAGAAAGCCATTGGCTATTTTTCTTGTTTGTTTTTTTTGTTATTAAGTAGCCAGTGAGCATCTAGTTCTTAGCACTCTTTACTTGCCCAATACCGGGGAGGGGTTGCTAAGGAATGTAAAGGATGCAGGAAATATGAAACATTAGCTGTGAAGAAAAATATGAATGAAATGCCTTGAAACAATTAGAATACAATTAAGTATAAACTGGCTTTTAGCTGCCAAAGTTTCAGCAGGAGAGAAATCAAAGTAGAAGGGGAAAAAGTTAATAAAACCATAGTTGAATTTTTTTCAATTTTACATCTTTAATTGTGGAAATTTCTAACAGACACAAAAGTAGAACTCTTTTGTTTCATCCCTGCCCGATTTTTTCTCTGAAGTACTTCAAAGTGCGTCCAGGATGGAATGACTGAGCTATTATCTTGAAGGCTGAGAGGAAGTGGGGGCCAGGGTTCAGCAAATGGGACTCCCGTGAGAGAAGGAATGTTCTTTATGGGGAAGTTGAAAGCGTTGGGCCTGAAAGGCAGAACTCTTGTTAATGAGTACGGAAGTTCCCCCAGTCCTGTTCATTTTGAATCTCTCCGAGCCTCCGCTCCCTCCTCCCAGGGTGTGTGTTTATGGTTTGGATAGCCCCCAAATGACTCCTGGGTTTGTGGCTGAAGTAGCTGAGTTGAGTGGCCGATACATGGAAATCAGAGGCAGAAGAACAGGAAGGGGAGGCCATGAGTTTCATTTGGGCAGGTTGAATCTGAGATGCGGTTGGGAGATTGTGTTAGTTTCCTAGGGCTGTTGTAGCAAATTACCATAAACTGTGAAAGGAGAAATTTTTGCCCTCCTGTCAGCAGGGCCATACCTCCTCTGGCTGCTCCAGGGGAGAATCTGTTCCTTGCCACTTCCAGCTTCTGGTGGCTGCCGGCTTCCTTGGGCTTGTGGCCGCATCCCTCCAATCTCTGCCTCTGGGCACACAGCCTCCTCTTCTGTCTGGGTCCAATCTCCCCCTGTCCCTCTCTCGTGAGGACATTTGTGAGTGTCTTTAGGGTCCTCCTAGAGTATCGAGGATAATCTCTTCATCTCAAAGCCCTTAATGTAATCACATATGCAAAGACCCTTTTTCCAAACAAGGTCACAGGTTCAAGAATTAGGACCTGTCATCTTTGGGGAACATTAGTCAGCTTATTGACATTATCCAAATGGAAATCACTCGAAGGTATTCCAAGACAATGAATGGGACTTTTCCTGTGAGTTTGGAGGAATTCTGGCTAAAGCCCACAGTTCATACTGGTTGCTCTGTGTTCCTGAGAAGCAGCAGAACACGCTAGTCATCAGCCTACCCCTGGGTGGTGCTTGGGGAAGGCTTGTCCCACCCTCAGGCCAAGTGAGGACAGCTCCCAGAGAAGCCCTCACAAAGATCTGGAATACCTACAAAAGAGAGAGATTAGCATCTCATTCTCAAGTTGTATTTCAGATGACTCTCTGTGCCGACATGAGCAGAGGGCAAAGACAGTGTCATGAGAGGTCACCGAGGACTGAGTGGTGGGTGGGTAAACTCTCCCAGCACCTTGAGAATGTCACTGTGTATCAAATTATCCCGAAATTTAGCAGCTTAAAACCACAAACTCAGGCCTGACCCAGGACTTCACTACTCTGGTTAACCGTCCCATTTGCTGTGATCCAAGCAAGGATTTTGAATGGTAGCGACTTCTTTGCAAGAGACAAAACAGTTTTACCCAGGGAAATAGTGGAGGTATAAATTATCTGTCATCATTCTTGGTCTTGAGATCTCATCAAGGTCTCAAGATCTAAGTGGCTCCCTTAGTCATACAAATGTGTAGGCAGCAGGTGAAGGATCAGCTGTCTCTCCCTGGGGTCCCTGGTACGACATGGGGATTTCTGCTTTGTGGAGAAGCCCAGGGATTTCTGGGAGGGCAGAGGCCAATAGCTTAACCTCTGTTTCAAAATTAGGGAGAACTGATGGAGGCAGGGAGGGAGGAAAGGAAGGGTAAAAAGCAGCCAGATCCACCACCCTCCAAGTGACCATCAGCTGAGGTCAAGGACGTAGACCTGGGGGTCCCAGATCAGAGCTCAGCCCATGGGCAGGGCCGGGGGCTCCAGAGAGGGCAAGAGTTTTGCAGCCAGCCTGGCAACCTTACTTTTCTTTACAAATTGCATCTGGGGAAGATTTTTTTTTCAAATTTCGAACACCACCTGGGACCACCTTGCTTGTAACTTGGGGATAGCTTTGCGAACTAAATCGCAGTATAAAAATGCGATACCTGAGTCCCGTAGATCATCCAGCTGGTTCTAGTGAAAGCCAACAGAGGAAATTCCAAGCTGCAAAAAATAATTCTGTACCTGAGCTTTCGGTGAGACATCGTTGAACATCCTAGTTTTCCAAAATGCAGGCTGAAGCTTCTGCTCTTTCACTAGGATATCATTTGTGTCATTGTGGAATGCCTTTCTAGCTTCATACTCCACATCTGAGGGGGAAAAATACACAATAAAGATCCTGACACGAGGCTCTCGTGGAAGGCCAAGTGAAGTTGCATTTCTAACAAGCCCCCCGGGCAATGCCGAGGCGGCTTGCATCTCTGCGAACCATTGGAATAAAATGACAGAACCTGGAGAGTCGGCACCCTGCGGGAGCCTAATGAATGTGATTTCATTCCCTCCCTCTCGCCCCACAACACAGCCACAACCACACACACACAGGGAGAAAGGGACCATCTGTGCGTCCTGAGAGCTGAAAGAATTTCGGGTGCTGCGGGAAGGAGGGGCGCTGGAAGCTTCTTTGGTGTGGAGGGACTGCTGATTGGGATGCGGGAAATTCCTTCACTGGCTGCTGGCCAAAATACTTGTTTCAGTTGGATCTATTGACTGAACTTCAAGGAATGTAGGAGTATTTGACTAGGTGCAGAAATAACAGGAAGTAACGGAGGACAGCTGTCTGAAAGGTGGTAGAAATTTTACCACAATTTTTCCAGGCAGACATAGGAAGTTTCTAAAAACTGATCATGATAACTCTTTACTTTTGCATAATTATACACAGGAAATATCATGTGATTGACTTTTTAAAAATAAATTTTATTTTATTTTGGAATAGTTTTGGATTTACAGGAAAGGCGCAAAGATAGTACACGGAGAGCCTATATACATTTCCCCGGGACATTACTGGTCACTGAACTCCTGGCTCTATTCGCATCTCCCCAGTTTGTGCACTGATATCCTCTTTCTGTCCCAGGACGTCACGTGGCATTTAGTTGCTGTGTCTCCTGAGTCTCCGCTGGCCCATGAGTTTCTCTAGCTTTCTGGCTCATGACCTGGACAGTTTTTAGGAGGACTAGTCAGGTATTTTGCAAGATGTCCCACAGTTTGGGCTTGTCTGCGTTTTTCTCATGACTAGACTGGGTTATGGATTTGGGGGAGGAACACACAGAAGCAATGTGACCTCGGCGCACCACATCAGGAGGTACTTGACGTCCACATGGCTTGTCATAGGTGACAGTCATCTTGATCACATGGATAAGGAAATGATGCCAGGTTTCTCGCTACAGCGAGAAGGTGTTCTGTGGGAAATCACTGTGATTCAACGGTTAGCCACCAAGTTCATAACCCAGCAGGCTATCCCTGAGACCAAATGAAGATGATCAGATCACAGCATTGATTGTCAATTTAAAACATACTGAGAGAAAGGAGGAAAGGTGGGTGGTGGATGTGTTTAGGGCAGGATGCTAGCTGGGTGAAAGGGCCGCACTACCTTATCGTCAGTTACATGAAGTGCTTCTCTCTCTCTCTCTGCCACGACAGCCTGCCCAGCTGACTGCGCTTAGAGGGACCACAGTTGAAGGTGAGCAAGGCGGATCAGCAGGTGGAAGGTGCCTGGACTCAATACCGCTGGGCTGTCAGAGAGGCAGTGGGGCAAGCATGCCCACCACAGCTATAGCTTGCTAGGTAACCTGCTCAGCAACCGTGGGTGTTAGCTGTGTTTCTCAGGTAGAGGACGCAAGTGGTCATAATAGGTGTCACCAGCGATGGCCAATTTAAATCTTTATTTTATTTTATTTTATTTTTTGAGGAAGATTAGCCCTGAGCTAACTACTGCCAATCCTCCTCTATTTTCTGAGGAAGACTGGCCCTGAGCTAACATCCATGCCCATCTTCCTCTACTTTATATGTGGGACACCTACCACAGCATGGCATGCCAAGTGGTGCCATGTCCGCACCTGGGATCCGAACCGGCAAACCCTGGGCCGCCGAGAATCGGAATGTGTGAACTTAACCACTGTGCCACCGGGCCGGCCCCCAGCGATGCCCAATTTAAGACCCCACTAATATTGGGGGCCTACTTGGTCCTTCCATCCCTCCATATCTATGTATAGCTTACATACGCTCTACTTACTTATACGTTTAATGTATCTCATAAGATACTACTTCACATAGTTTCTCTTATTTTCTAAAGCAAAATCAAATACTCTAAAAATCTAGCAAATACACATCACAAAAGCCCATACGTATTTCTTATTTTGTTATTATTTTGTTTTGCTTAGTGTGATAGAAAAGCCCGGGGGTTGCTAAATTATGGCTGGAGGGCTGGCCACCTGTTTCTGTTAATAAAGCTTTATTGGTCCAGTGCCGCATCCATTCATTTACTTACCTTGGGGCTCCTATGGCAGAGTTGGGTAAATGTGACAGAGACCGTGTGGCTTGCCAAGGCTAAGATCTTTACCGTCTGGTTCCTTACCAAATTTTCTGACCCCTGTGATGGACTAAAGAAATGTCACAAGTTCAAGAGACTCAAGTTAAACACATAGTTTAGTTTAAGTGTTCAACCAAGGGCAAGGCAACGCGACCCAAAGACTCGGGGGGAAGAGCCATTACACGTAAACTCTCAGGCTCCCCTCAGAGGATTCGCTTACCACATTTTCTCTGTGAGTGCCTTTCAGTCTTTCTGATACTGAAATGTGTGCTCCAGCAGGTGTCTCAGACAAATGTTTCTGCAGCGTGCGCGACAGGGTTGACGTAAGGTTGTATGATCTGCCAACTGCTGTAGTTCTAACCGCGAGCCAAGCTCTTGAGGTTAATGTGGATTTCCTATTCCCTGCTCACGGCCACTTGAGTACCAGCGAAGCAGTCATTTCAGAATTAGCCAAAGTCTGTGGTTAATGAGCGTATTTAGTCCTTTTTGTTCGATATGTGAGACTTAACAGTCTGGTGTGGATGAGGACTTCAGAGCATATAGCCCTCCCAGAAATGAGTCATCTCGTTTCATTTAATTAGTATAGTGTGCTACAAAAGAAAACATAAAACTTGAACAAAGTTTGAAATATGTAACATGTATATATGCATGTCCATCCTATTCACCTCACCCCACCACATACTCACACACACACATGCACACACACACTTCCTTGACAGTGCAATGATAGTCAAATGGCATCAGACTCGGCCGTCTGCGACCTACCTCCATCTTCTCAAAAGTGGACTCCTGTTGCTTCAAGATGGTAGGGTGAGAAGTTGCGTTTCTTGGTCTGACTAGTTTGCAGACATTCATGGTGACAGGGAAGTGAATCTCGGGTTTCCCTCTGGAGGAAGTGCTTAGGACCTGACCTGCCTGGGTTTGATTCTCAGCTCTACCACCTCCGTGACCTTGGACAAGTTTCCTCACCTCTTCCGGTGCCTTATACATAAACGAGAGAGAAAAAGATGAGCCACAAGGGTGGAGGTGAGAGTTAAGCAAGACGCTAAGTAGCTGATGCTGCCAGCTCATGGAAGGCAGTCAGATAATAATATTAGTTTAGTTTCCTTCCTCTTCTCAGAACACAAGCCCCACCCTTGTCCTTCCCACGGCTCTTCTCAGGCCGTGAGGCTTCCCTCCCAGACTCGTCACCTGCCCGTGGCAGAGCTGAAGCCGTCCTCTTCGGTACTATTCCTCAGCCCATGAATTTCTGTTTGTTCGGAGGAAAGAGCAGGTTCCTTCAGGAGCCAAGATTCCTGTTTTGTCGGGTGAGGTCAATACCCAACAACAACCACAAATCAGGCTCTTTGGGGTCCAAGCCCGGGTTCAAAACCCATTCACTGTCTGGAATATTTGCAGAGCTACTGATTTCTCCACCCCAGGGGGCAGAGAAAGGGGTTGAGAGCCAAGATATAAGCCACTGCAACAGTTTTTACCCGCTTAAAGCTTTGTAGCCAAACCTGAGCATTTTTGTCCATTTCACGAGGTCAAAGCACACAAATTTAATTGTGGATAGAGAGGGTAGCAGATGCTGCCTGGACTCCAGCCATGTCATCCTTGCATCCTGTTAACACATTCCTTGAGCCTCAACAGCCAGCCTTGCACCTCTTTGCAGGAGGATGCCCTCAGGTGGCAGGAACTCACTCTGCCAATCCACGCAGAGAGCCTGGGGGACCAGAAGTGCCTGGGAGTTGAAATGCCCACCCCAGGGGAAGCCCTTCCTGGCTGACTGACAAGAGTGGACCCTCCAACTCCCTTGCCCCATCAGACAACCTGAGGAGTAGCTATGGGGGACAGACACTAAGATGGCCTCCCCAATGAGCCCCAGTTGCTAGAGTTCACACTCTGTGTATTCCCTTCCACTGGGTGTGGGCAGGACCTGTGACTCACTTCTAACCAGTAGAAAACGGCAAAGGTGATGGCATATCATTTCTGGGTTTATGTTAAAAAAGATTGTGGTTGGGGCTGGCTCCGTGGCTGAGTGGTTAAGTTTGCACGCTCCACTGCGGCGGCCCAGGGTTCGGATCCTGGGCGCAGACATGGCACTGCTCGTCAGGTCACATTGAGGCGGCGTCCCACATCCCACAACTAGAAGGACCTGCAACTAAGATACACAACTATGTACTGGGGGGGTTTGGGAAATAAAGCAGAAAAAAAAAAAGATTGGCAACAGTTGTTAGCCCAGGTGCCAATCCTTAAAAAAAAAAAAGGAAGATAGGCAACAGTTGTTAGCCTAGGTGCCAATCTTTAAAAAAAAAAAAAAAAAAAGATTGTGGCTTCCATCTTGCCAGCAGTATCTTTCTTGCTGGCTCTGATCAATCAAGCCACCTTGTTGTAGGCTGCCCTGTGGAGAGGCCCATGTGGCAAGGAACTGAAGTTAGCCTCTGGCCAACAGCCCGGGAAGAACAGAAATTTGCCAATTAACATTAGGCTTGGAAGTGAATCCTTCCCCACTCAAGCCTTCAGATGAGACCCAGCCCTGGCAGACATCTTAATTGTAGCCATTGAGAGACCCTGAAATGGGAGACCCAGCTAAACCGTGCCTGAACTCCTGAGCCATAGAAACTGGGGAATAATAAATGTGTGTTGCCACTTTCTGGTCCAGCATGTGAGGAGCTTGGCAGTCACACTTCATCCTACCAAGTAAAAAGCTGAACAAGCTGAAAAATCAACAACTCTTCTTAGATTTGTCAGAGAAGCAAGGTCACAGAGAAAACTGCTGCCCCCAAAATTGAAGAGATGGGCAAGCAGATGCAGAGAACCACAACTTGCTGGCATGGAAACCATGAGCAGAAACCTCTAGAGGAACCATGCTGGGGTAGGAAAACCTGAACAGTAATTGACAAATTGCTGGAGGCTCAGTGTGGACAAGTCTGTGAGTTAAAAACTCCAGGGGACCCCACACTTTTATGAAATTTACCTCCTAGAGCTCTACCAGGGTCTCCCAGTGAAGACTGGAGAAAAATCTGCTCACTCCTCTGTCAGAGGGAGGGGGAGAGTGGCCATTTTTATATATGCCAGCACATTCTGTTCTTCCGAACAAGATCTGCCCTCAAGAGAAATGTGACAGTAACCTATTGAAGTTATCAGAGCCTAACTTACTGAGGTTTTGTCAGAGCCTAACTGCCCTGGAGGAAGGGAAATACCAAACTCCCGCTTCCTCCAGACATCCTTTCCCATCAATGGCAGGGGAAAAAACTGAGAGGCGTTTGTGAAGTTCACAGCCAAGGGGCACAGGCTCACTAAAAGATGCTTCTCCTCCCTCAGCATCTTCCCACCCCACCACTAAAGACCTGTTTACCACAATTCTTTTCACCCAGTGCATCATGTCCAGCTTTCAACAAATAATTACAAGGCATACTGAAAGGCAATAAACAGTTTGAAAAGACAGAGCAAGCATCAGAACCAGACTCGGAGTCATACTGTTATCTTTGTGTTCATGGTATGTTTTCAAATCTTCCTTTGCATCTTGCATCTTTAGTCACTAAGACTGCACATTTAACGTCAGAAATGGTGCCTCCTGGTTTCTAACCAGCTAAGCTTTAGACTCTAGCCTTCTTTCCAGTCCTTTCTAATAGTGATCCACATCCCTGTTCCCTTCTGTCTCCTCAGAAGGAGAAACTTTGTCCTGTCTGTCACCTCTTCCCCCACCAAGAACTTGTGATAGATGTCTTTTGACTTTATAGGAGATAAGAAATTCAAGAACATCTATACATTCAGGGCATAATTTCAAATTGGAATGGATTTACTGACTTTTTTTTTCCCTGAGGAAGATTCTTCCTGAGCTAACATCTGTTGCCAATCTTCCTCTTTTTGCCTGAGGAAGATTCACCCTGAGCTCACATCTGTGCCAATCTTCCTCTATTCTGTATGTGGGTCACTGCCACAGCATGGCCACCGATGAGTGGTGTAGGTCCCCACCCAGGAACTGAACCCGAGCCACCAAAGTGGAGCATGGTGAACTTAACCACTAGACTATGGGGCCAGCCCCAGATTTACTGACTTTTGATTGAATAGATCTTTTCCATCATTCATGCTCTTAAAAGCACAAATAAAACTTTTTCTAAGTTCAATTTGGCTGCCAATCAAGTGTGTACAATTTTTCTACAATTCTATTAAGAGATAATTTCGTGTATACATTTAAACAAAAATGTGTGTCTGTACTCTTGTTTTTTGAGGAAGATTAGCCCTGAGCTAACATCTGCTGCCAATCCTCCTCTTTTTTGCTGAGGAAGACTGGCCCTGAGCTAACATCCATGCTGGTCTTCCTCTACTTCATATGTGGGACACCTGCCACAGCATGGCTTGACAAGCCATGTGTAGGTCTGCACCTGGGATCCGAACCAGCGAACCCCGGGCCGCCAGAGCAGAACATGCGAACTTAACTGCTACACCACCGGGCCAGCCCCTGTGTGTGTACTCTTAAAGTCACTCCAAAGAGAGCAGATTTATAGAAAAGAATTTGCCTTGAATCGGCCTTAAGTGTTTGTCAATTGACCTCAAATACACAGCTGAGCATCTGGGTCTCAAAATCATTACATTGCTTTTTGAGTGTTGGAAATTTTCATTAAAAACAAAAACTTTTTCTCTTTTTGAGCTGAAAGATCCAAATGTCAGTTTATAGGATAAGGTGAATTGAACTGAAATGCTGCCATTCCTCATTATAAGAATGCTAGAGAAATGTCTTTAGATATGTAAATGTAAGAATAATTGTTTCTAACCATGAAGGAATGTAGAATTACTTATGCTTTCATGCACATCAGAAAAAGCACAAAATGTGGATTTACATGTAAAACACTTTCCTTGATTTAACTCACCATTGAACTATCCTTAATTGTTCATGCTTGCCCATTTATTTGCGGCTCTGTTCTCTTAGTCATTAAACATTTATTTAAGAATAATAGCATTAACTACTGATACCACAGGCAGCTTTTAATGTATTTTTGTTTCCTTTTCTTTTTCCTTGGTGTTTATTCCATCACTAATGTCAATTGCAGCTTACTATACTGTTACTTTTGATACGTTTACTTCATGAGACTGTTAACACTTGTTCTTTCTTCACAGAATAGCTGTGTTCCAGCAAATTTAGCTGTGAATTGAAATTCGAATCTCTGTCAAGTGAACCCTGTTTTGCTTTCCATTTGAGCTTTATTTATTTAATGACTGGCTAGTTGGTTTCAGAGAGAAAGCATTTAAAATGGTGTCAATGAGGTGGGATTCGTTTGCAATTAGATTGGTCCATTTGAGGGCACTGAGCTGCTCATCTGTGCAAAAAGCGCTTCTGTCAGAGTGTATCAGAGCCCCGGCCTCTGCTTTGATCTAGACTGGGGGAATGTTCTTTAAGTTTCAACCTGAAAAGACATTCTCTCTTTCTCAACACGAAATCGCTTTCGTTTATCCCTCCCAGTCCTTATCTATCTTCTTCCTCTTCCATTTGCTTCCTTTTCCTCCCAGCATCCTGACTTCTGTCCGAAGCTGGTCCCAGACAGCCCTCACTCCCTGGGGCCTTACAGTGCTCTTTGGCTTAGTTGGATGTTGATCAGTTTTTCTGCATCTGTTTTGAACTAAGCCCGCCCCAAATTTAAATACGGCCTGGATGTTCCCTTTCTTTTTCAGGTTGAGACACAAGCTCTAGGGCCTTGCTGCTCAAAGTACGAGCCATGGACCAGCAGCAGCCACATCACTGGGAGCTTGCTAGAAACACAGTCTTGCACCTCGCCCCAGACATCCGGAATCAGAATCTGCTGTCCAATGAGATCTGCAAGGGAATGCACATTAAAGTTGATGAATTCTGTTCTCAGGTGACATCATTTATGTGTCTATTTAAAAAAAAGTACAGTTTAATTTTAAACCATACTCCACCTCTATCTCTTTCCACGTCCTCCACTTATATCTATGACTAGTTTATTTGGTGCTGGCAATGCCTTTGTCCTTTCTGCGTTCTTCTTTATTAAGGCCTGGTAGCACTCCCATATTTATTGGACACTGTCTTTTTATCTTTGCTCAATCAATTTGCACATGGTGCTCAATAAATTTCTGTTGAATGAAATGAATTGAAAGGCCAAGGTGCTGCTGATCATCAGGTGGACCCAAAGGAGGCCTGTGGCTGGAGCAGCTGAAATCCTTTATCAGGAAGGCAGATGTCTTAGCCTGGGTTCCTTAGAAAGCAAGGGCTAAGGCAAATTGAGTGCTAAAGCTTTACTGGGGACACCATGGGATCCCAGGACAGCAGGAGTGAGGACAAAAGGGAAGGAAGGCAGGGTAGGAGAAAGAGCAAATTAATAGTGGTACCTTTATGAACTGGCCACAGATTTCCAAGAAACACAGCTGGTTGCTCAGGGCTGTATGAAACCACTTGTCGGAAACATCCATTGGGGGAGGAGGGAAGTATGAGCAATTTATCTGCCAGCACCTTCCTGCTTCTGCTCTCTCATTGGCCTTTTTGCCTGTCCCACTAGGTGTTAACCTCCCTGCATTTAGGGCTTAGCTGTCCAGCCCCTCAAGGCAGCTGCTGGATAAGCCAGAGCCTCTGTGGGTGGACCTAGAGGGGCCACAATGTCCAGCTCTTTGCCAGTTTTGTAAAGTTTTATTGGAACATAGCTGTGCCCGTTAATTTACATACTGTCCTCCTCAGTTTATCCGTAAAACTTAGCCGAAAGGCTCGTTCTGTGTATTAAATCAGACAATGAGTAAAATGCACAGTGCCTGCCCACTGATGAGCTCCAAAAACGGGAAGTGACGTTCTTGTGAATTACACTCTCCTCACTTCGGCTGCTGCTACGAGCACATCTGAACAGACCATCCACCTGCCCCTGGCTACCTCCTCCTCTGGGCTCTGTGGAATACCTGAGGTTCTCACTATGAACTCAGTCCTTTCGGTTGAGACATCTGGATGTCAGGGCACTCACTGTGAAAAAGAAGTTGCCCGGGAGAGAAACCCCCTGAACCTCTCCCAGCGGCTGGTGTATCTGATCAAGTGGGGATAGCAGGCAAATGTGAATTGTGGAGCCAAGGGAAAGCCGAGACAACAGGGCATTTCCTGGGCCGCCCAGACTGTGAAAATGCAGGGTGGAAAACTGAGAGGGAGAGAAGAGGGTGGGGGTGCAAAAATGGACTTCATATACTTCAAGGCCCTGATAATTACCGGACAAGTATCTCAACGTCCATGCTCAGCTGACTATGGCTCTGCAGTGTCATCTTTCTATTTCTCACATCTACGGTACTTCGAGATGTTTCCACTTCCCAAGTGTGTGTGCTTTACCTGTCTACTTTTTCGCATATTGTAGTTGCACTGTTTCACGAAAAAGTTTCCGTCATCTGTTTTATTTCTCATACTAATTTCAAGTTCTTTCTTACTTTTTCGACAGTTAAGAAATTCAGCCTTATATCCATCATTCCACACGTTTGCTCTGAGGCCCATCTGTAACCAGTCTGGCCTAGGAATCTTCATTTGTAACAATCTCCTCCCCAAGGGAGTAATTCATGCTTTATTCTATATGCATAAAAGTTTCAAAATTATATCAATACTAATGATAATAAATATAGAGTGAAGTTTTTAAAAAAAAGCTCTTCTAGGTCGAAGTAATTTCCCCATTTAAGAAAAATAAAAGAGCCCTCTAGGTTATGGCTCTCTTAACCAAAGCTTTTTTAAAAAAAAAAAAAAAAAGAAAGAAAAAACCCAGTTCTATCAGGTTTATCGTCATCAACAAACCTAACAGGCCCATTGGCAACCCGGAAGCAGACACCTTTGACCTCTCCCCCCAGTAAATGGGCCCCTTTCTCTCATTTCTTTCCCACTCAACCAAAGGTAAGGCGTCCCCCCGTTTTCCTGCGTCTTCTCTCATTAAACACTTACATTGCAAACATTCACATGCCTTCCCACCCCAGCGGCTCATGTACATTTCTACCACCAGCTTTGCAGTTTTAAGGAAGGCAAAGTTTGGGCTCAGCTCCTATGCCTTCTTCCTGGAAAACCACAGGCCTAGGCTTCCTGTCGGCACCCGTGGAAGGCAGACAGAGGCTGCCCTGCCTGATGGGAAGTAGAGCCTTTAACAAAGGGCTGCAGATGCCACCGCTTCAAAAGGATCCGACCTGGCGCGCCCAGGATCCTAATGGGTGAAACCCTGAGCCACCGAAGCGGAGCACGCAAACTTAACCACTCGGCCAGGCCGGCCCCTCTTTAAGATTTATTTGTTGATTTTAAACGAAAATCCCAGGGGCAGGCCCGTGGCCTAGTGGGTGAGTTCACGTGCTCCGCCTCCACGGCCCAGTGTTTCACCAGTTCGGATCCTGGGTGTGGACATGGTACCGCTCATCAAGCCACGCTGAGGTGGCGTCCCACATAGCACAACCAGAGGGACCCATGACTAGGATGTACAAGTATGTACTGGGGGCTTTGGGGAGAAAAAGAAAGAAAAAAGAAGATTGGCAACAGATGTTAGCTCAGGTGCCACTCTTTAAAAAAAGAAATGAAAATCCTGCCTCTGTGGGATTGTTTCCATGGCGCAGAGGGGCCGTAAAAGAGCACTATTTAATACGAATCACATCGGTCACAGTTTATGAACGTGTTCTGGTGCCTGTAACGCATCAAAATCACGGATGGCGGAGTCCCAAATAGGAAAAATCTGCAACATGAGGTATGCTTTCCTGGTAAGAGCAGCTAAGACGAGATGGCAGTTTTGGGGGCTCTAGGTTCTGGGAATGAAACCACTGGGGAGGCTGGGTGAAAGGGGAGAAAGCCGACCTCCCCGACCTCTGGCATCTCGTTCCCCCACCCGTCCTCCTCCCAAGCAAGCATCCCCCTCGTGAGGCCTCGTGGCGCTTGCACAGGGCGCGCGGCCCCCAGGGAGCCTTTTCTGCAAGCGCGGGGGATCGGGGCGGGGGCTGCGAGAGAGGCCCAGGGCACATGATGCCTCCCCCACAAGCCCGCCCAGCACATGACCCAGGCCGGCCGGCGGGGTCCTGGCAGACCCTGGCCGCGATCCGGAGCACGGCCCATGGCCTCCCCGCGCCTCGGGACCTTCTGCTGCCCCACGCGGGACGCCGCCACACAGCTCGTGCTGGGCTTCCAGCCGCAGGCCTTCCACGCGCTGTGCCTGGGCAGCGGCGCGCTACGCCTGGCGCTCGGCCTCCTGCAGCTGCTGCCCGGGCGCCGGCTCGCGGGCCCCGGGGCCCCCGCGACAGCCCCTCCGGCCTCGGCCCGCATCCTGCGCGCCGCCACCGCCTGCGACTGGCTCGGCTGCCTGGGTAAGGGCGCACGGTCCCAGGGCGGGAGCTGCCCCAAGTCTGGGCGAGGGCGCACGGCCCCGGGGTGGGACCTGCCCCCGAGTCTGGGCGAGGGCGCACGGCCCTAGGGTGGGACTTGCTTGGCGCGTGGATGAAGGCGCGCGACCCAGGCTGGCAGCGGGTCGCTGCCCAGGTCGGGACGCACGGCGGGCGGAGATGGGCAGGGCATCTGCGTACTCCGAGCGCAGACGAGGACGAAACGGGAGGCGGCTCCCTCGGGACTGGACGGAACTACTAGGGGTCTCTACAAAACAAGATGGGCGGTGAAAATTATGTCCAAGGGACATTTGTTTTTTTAAAAAACCAGTTTATTGTTTTGGTTATTGCAAGCTTACTAGGGAAACTTTAGACAGTGCCGTTAAGCAAAACCCAGAAAATATAATGGATCCATAAGTATTTGACCAGTGAGACCTCTAAGCTAGACATTGCCAACCATTTTGTTTAACTTTTTATTTTGGAAAATGTCTACCATATACAAATGTAGAGAGACTGTATAATGAGCCCCCCGGTTCCCATCACCCAGCTTCATCTACACCCCATCCCCTTATCCCACTGTCCACTGGATTATTTTGAAGCAAATCCCAGAATTTGTATCATTTCATCCATACAGATCTCAGTATATAGCTCTAGAAGATAAGAATTTAAATATATATATCACATATATTTATATATATTACACCAATATCACTATCACCTTAAAATAATGAAAACCTATTCCTTGATATCATTGGTGTATGTTCAGTTGTCTCATAAATGTTATTTTTCAGTTGGTTTGTTCGCATCAGGATCCAAACACTGTCCACATTTTGCAGTCGGCTGACAGGTGCTGACCATTGTGGAGTTTTTCGGTAATGCTTGCTCTTGAAGCAAAGGCTGTTGGCAGGGTTGGAACTGCCCTCCATGTGCGTGCCCAGAGGGGAGGGCAGCAGTTCATACCCCACCTTGAGCAGGTATCTGGGCACGGGTGGCTGTGTGTCCCAGGGCCCAGTCCTCCCATTCTCCGTGATGGGAGAGGCTCAGGAACCTTGACTTCCAATAAATGCTGTGGAACCTCCAGTCGCTTTCTCAGACTTGAGGACTAAGACAGGGAGCAATACTTGTTTTCTATTAAGGATAAAACCATTTTAGTGCAGGATAATTAAATAAAAAATTGGTTTTCTTCCCCATTCTTCTAAATCATTTTGGAAAAGTATCTTAACAGTAATTTAGTTCCTGTAACTTGAACATCTGGAAATAAAGATGCACCCAAACATCTTTTGAGGGTCACTGAAATAATGTCTGTATGTTCTTCCACCTTTAGAAGGGAGGTCGATGGTGTTGTGGGCCAATGAGCAGCAGTAGAAGTCAGGGGAAGGCTGGGTCACTGGACTCCTTCACTGAAAAATAAGAACTCCCAGTGCCTAGGTCATAGGGTGTTGATGGAGCTCAGAGGAGGGCTATGTGCTGGAGTCAACACGGCACTCACAGAGGAAAAGCAGTATTTTCCTTAGCAGTGGCTTGACAGTGAGAAGATCTATCTTAAGCTATCTAGTGTTCATTCTTCCCCTTTAGTGGTGTATTACATAGTGTTTATTTACTGGTGTATTACACAGTATATACTTACTAGTGTGTTACACAGTATATATTTGGCAGTGTCTTACACAGTATATGTTTAGTAGTGTATTACACAGTAAATGTTTAGTAGTGTATGACAGTATATATTTACTAGTATATGACAGTATATATTTGGTAGTGTATTACACTAGATACTAGTGTACACTAGTAAATATGTCTAACTTTGTACTGTGGATAGTTCCTTCCCCTTTAGCAGTGTATTACATAGTGTGTGCTTAAACAAAGTGTATCACATTACCTAACAAAGACTCTTAATAAAATACCTTGTGTGTGTGTGTATTGTTTTGAGGAGAATTAGATATTTGGGTCTAACAGCAAAGAAAACTCACAAATAATAAACGTCAAGAGCAAATTATCAAGAACTAATTTGTGAAAATCTTCAGTGTGTTTTTTTTAAAGAATGAAAGTACTATCTTTTTAAACTTCAGAATTGTGCTTTCTCATTCTTTTTTTATATGAGGAATAGTTAACATGGACATTAAAAATATAGCCAAGAAATAAAGCTCGTTCTTCACATAATCGCTTGTTAATGCCAAGTAAATACAGAGATGAGGGACATGATTCTGGCTAACGATGGTTTCAGTTGAAATCTAAGTGCTTTGCCACCATAATAGTAATTAATTTTTTGAGTAACTCAGTCTTACTTTTTTCCTCTCTCTTTCTGCCCACACCAATGTGTTTCTTCCTTTCTTCTCTCTTTCCCTCCCTCACTTCCTTCTCTCTCCCTTCCTATCTATCAATTATCTGTCTATCTATCTGTCTATCTATCTGTCTATCTATCTATCTATCTATCTATCTATCTATCTATCTATCGTTTTTACGGAGTGACAAGTCAGCTTTAGATTTGAATTAGGACCAGAAACAAAGCATCATCTAATTCTCCCTTAGGGATTGTAGTCCGGTCTACGGTGTGGTTAGGATTTCCAGATTTCGTTGAAAGCATCTCAGACGTGAACAGGACAGACATTTGGCCTGCCGCCTTCTGTGTGGGGAGCGCAGTAAGTACGCCTCCCTTTGTTTGGCCCCTCGTCCCTCCCTGTTCTCCTCTTATGCTGTGGTCCTCCAAAGTGTGGTCCCAACCCACCCACCAACCCACTGGAGTTTGTTAGAAATGCAAATTCTCAGAGCCCTGCCCTGCCCTACTCATCAGGAACTTGGAGGGGAGGGGAGACCTTTGTGACTTAACAAACCCTCCAGGGGCTCCTGATGCACGCTCAAGTTTAAGAACCACTGCTGTAGTGGGGTTTCTCCCCCCACCCTTAAGCACACGTATGCAATCTTTACCGTAGTGCCATAATCAAAACCAGCTGGCCAGAAAAAAGGAAGTTATTGATTTATTGGATGTATTTTACATAATGAGATACACACACACATTGCTCTGTTCACTGGGTTAAGGCTCAAGGGAGTGATCTTAAAGTACGTGGATGCTATGCTGACCTTACCGTCTGTAGCAGAATTGTCAGTTTCTCTCCCTCCCTTCCCTCCGTGCTTCCCAGCTGCGTCTCGCTGGAGCATCTGTCTCAGCCCCCACTGATGAGGAGTATCAATCTCTTGCTGCCTCTAACACACGGGGCCCCTTTCCTTTCCCTTCTCCTAGGAAGGTCTTTCCTGCCCGTGTTCATTTGTTCTCAGCAAAAGAGCTGCTAGTTCAAAGACCCTGTGAGCCCTCATGCCGGTTTCAGCCGCAAGCCTGAGCCCTCTCTCCGCTGTGCCTCCAAGTGTAGCAGAAGGCACGGCTCGCTCGTCCAGTCCCACTGAGCAGGCAGAGAACAAAGGCACAGCCCCCCTTGGTTCCCCAGACTGTCCGCGTGTCTCCGGAGGCCTTTCATGTGCTGCTTCCTGACGTCAGAGGAAGAGGGCGTCTGCCAGCTCGTTTCACAGATGGGGGCAATCTGGTGCCTGTTTCCAGGAGCTTTGATGCCAGGCTCTTCCTGATTACAGATGTGGATCCAGCTGTTGTACAGTGCCTGCTTCTGGTGGCTGTTTTGCTATGCGGTTGATGCCTATCTGGTGATCCGGAGATCTGCGGGACTGAGGTATTCAGAGAAGTCCGCGGGCTCTCTGCCCCAGGCTCTGTGGTTTGAGGAGATACTATTGAGTGCTCCGAAGTATTTTTCAGTACAGCAGACACAGTCGGTCGGAATCTGTCAGCTGGCCCCTTCCCCGAGAAATCTATGGCAGCTCGCATTTATAAAAAGCCAATATTGCTTCTTGGCCTTTTGGCTAAGATCAAGTATAAAAAGCCAAACGCAGATTCAAAATAATGACCATTTTAAAACCTTGAAAACAAGTAATTCAATAATTTAAATGCTTGGAACTGGACAAATGCTGAAAAAAATTGGCATGAATATAAACAATTTTTGATTGTATGGAAAAGTTCAAGGAAAAAAATCCTTCCAAATATGTACTGACACTTTATGCTAACTATGGAACCTGAGGGGGCTGGAGCTGCGGTGGCCGCCAGCTGAGGAATTGCATGGTGCCTAGGACATTGGCACTGGTGGCTTTGAATTGAATCTTGCTTGCTTTTTTTTTTTAAAAAAAAAAAAACAGCTTTATAAAGTTCACCCGTTTAAATGTGTAAAATACATTGTTTTTTAGTATATTCACAGAATTGTGCAACTGTCACCAGCATCTAGTTTTATGACATTTTAATCACTCCTCCAAAATTTCTGTACTAGTTATTGGGCACTCTCCAATCTCCCCTCCCCTGGAACCCCTGGCAACTACGAATCAACTTTCTGTCTTTAGATTTGCCTCTTCTGGACATTTCTTATAAATGGAATCACACTATATGTGACCTTGTGTGTCTGGCTTCTTAAACTTAGCATAGCATGTTCAGGGTTTACCCATGTGGTAACACATATCAGTGCTTCACTCCTGTTCGTTGCTGAGTAATATTCCATTGTATGGCTAGACTACGTTTTAGTCATTTCTCAGCTGATGGACATTTTAGGTGGTTTCCATTGTTGTCACTGTTAGGAATAATGCAGCAATGAATTTGTGTTTGTTGGACATACGTTTTCATCATATACTCATGGGTATACGCCTAAGAGTGGAATTCTTGGGTCATACAATAACTCTGTGTACAACTTTGTAAGACACTGCTCAACTGCTTTCTAAAGAGGCTGCACCACTTTATGTCGGCACCAGCAATGCATGAGGGTTCCCATTTCTCCACAGCCTTGCTAACCACACTTGTTATTTGCTGTGCATTTGTTTGGTTTTTAATATTTTAGCCATCCTGGTGTGTGTGACGTGGTATCTCACTGTTGCTTTTGTTTTCCTGGTGGCTAATGATGTTCAGCATCTTCTCATGTGCTTATTGGCCGTTTGTTTACCCTCTTTGGAGAAATAGCTTTTCATTTCTTTCACCCATGTTTTAATTGGGCTATTTGTCTTCTTATATTGAGTTGTAGGAGTTCCTAATATATTCTGGATACAAGGGCCTTATTATGATGGATGATTTACGGATGTTTTCTCCCATTCCGTGGGCTCTCTTTTCCCTTACTTGATGGTGTCTTTTGAAACACAAAAGTTTGTAATTTTGATGACGTCCAATTTTTTTTAAAGATTTTATTTTTCCTTTTTCTTCCCAAAGCCCCTAGGTACATACTTGTGAACTCTTAGTTGTGAGTCCTAGTTGTGACATGTGGGACGCCACCTCAGCGTAGCCTGATGAGCGGTGCCATGTCCGCGCCCAGGATTCAAACCTGCGAAACCCTGGGCCACCGAAGCAGAGCGAGTGAACTTAACCACTCAGCCACGGGGCTGGCCCCTGATGACGTCCAATTTTCTATTTTTTTCTTTTATTTCTTGTGCTTTTGCTGTCATCTAAGAAACTATTGCCTAATCCAAGGTGACAAAGATTTACACCTATGTTTTCTTCTGAGAGTTTTATGGTTTGAACACTTTTATTTAGCTTTGAATTAATTTTGGTGTGTGGGTGAGGAAAAGGTCCGCCTTTATTCTTTTGTGTGTGGATATCTAGTTGTCCCCGCACCATTTGTGGAATAAATTCACTTTTAAAACCAACATCAGTAGCCAAATAAGCATCATGTTTAGGCCATAGAGTACACTGGGCAATCTTAGTAGACCCCTGCTCTGAAATGGCATATAGTCCTTATGGATACCACATCATCGTTAACTTTGGTCTCTCTGGCCTGAAATGCAGTGCTTACTTCATTTTTGTGTTTGTTCCTTCCACCTTTTTACCTTAGTTCCTAAGCTTTTACACGTCTGTAAAAACCTAGATTTACCTGGTTGTGAAGATTCTCTAGGGAAGATAGTCAAGGTCCAAGGTAGCCAACCAGGTGTATCGGTGAGGATTAGTTTTGACTACATAAAATACCTAAAATAATAGTGACTTAAACAGGATAGGACTTTCTCTTTCATGCTAAAAGAGACCAGAGATAGGGAATCCAGAGCTCTTATGATGGACATCAGGGACCCAAACTGCTTCTGCTTTCCTACTCCACCATCCTATTATGTGACTTCCATCCTCAAGGTGTCATGGCCCAATATAGCTGCTGGAACTCCAGCCATCACATCTGCATTCCAGACAGCAGGAAGGAGGAAGGGGGCAATGCAAAGGGGTCTGTTTTCCCCCGAGCCAGCTCCCTTTAAGCAGCCTCCCTGAGGGTTTCACCAACAATTCCACATTCATATTGTTGGCCAGAATTTAGTCTCATGGCCACACTTATCGGCAAGAGGAGGACGGAAATATAGTCTGTTAGCCAAGCAGGCTGTTGCTCTGCATGACATCCAGGTTATATTACTAAGGAAAAAAGGGAAAATGCTTTGAGTAGGCAGCTAGCAGCATGAGAAGGCCTCATCCCTGAAGTGAGTGTGTGTCCCTGTACGATGGCTCCCTCACTCAGTTTTGGAGGGATTGGAGCTGTGACACAACTAGAAGTCTCACAGACTAGCAGTTGTGGAGATAAGAGGAACCTTGGAGCCTGGAAAGGAAGCTGGAAGAAGTGTCTGCCTCCTGCTGTCATAGGAGGAAGCATTGCTTCATCCCCACCCACGGGGGACTGGGGTAAGACGGGGCAACCTGACAGCTGTCTGGACCGAGAGGACAGGCAGAGCCCTGAGAGGCCAGGACAGGCAATCAAGAAGCCCTCCTCAGGGGCTGGCCTGGTGGCATAGTGGTTAAGTTCATGCACTCCACTTCGGTGGCCCAGGGTTCGTGGGTTTGGATCCTGGGCGTGGACCTAGCACCACTCATCAAGCCATGCTATGGCTGCAACCCACATACAAAATCGAGGAAGATTGGCACAGATGTTAGCTCAGGGGCAATCTTCCTCAAGCAAAAAGAGGAAGATTGGCAATAGATGTCAGCTCAGGGCCAATCTTTCTCACCAAATAGAAAAAAAAAAAAAAGCCCCCTCACACCCAGAAGAGTGTTTGGAATTGATTTTGGAGCTCAGCGTTAGGATAGGCAGGATGATGGGGGTGTGCAGGGAGGAGAGGATGCCGGGCAGATTGTGACTTCCAAGGACCACCCATAATGCAGGAGGCAAACATCCAAGGAGATGAAACATCCAGAGGCCTCCCAAGGGCAGGAACAGGGGCAGGGTTCCAGCGCTAGGAAGATTGTCGGGAGTGGAGTGGGCTCTCCTGGTGACAAGGACCAGAGCGCACAGCAGAGAAGTGAGACAGGTGTTCTGTAGCCCTGGAGACGCAGCCCCCACCTGGTCCCTGGCAGAAGTCATGCTTCCTGGTGTGAGGTCTCTGAGGGGCCAGCACTGGGTGGTTTGAGCCATAGCTGAGAGTATGGGTCCAGAAGCCTCTGTAGCTCTTCTTTTAAGAGCCAGTTTCTTTCCAGAGCCCAGGGCCAAGGGTGGCAATTAAGAGACTGCAGCTGGCGGGGAGGGGTCCCGAGGAAGTCCAGGGCAGGGGACCAGGCTTCGTAGGTATGGCTGAAGTAAACTCCACAGTCCCTTCTAGGTCCTTCCAGTCCTTAGCTGTTTTCTTTGGCACAGGAGAATTGTTTCTTTTCATCCTAATCCTGAGAAAGGTCATTAAGACAGATTGAAAGTTAAAATTTAAACTGCTACTTTCTTTCCAGGCGTGGGATATACAGATTTTGAACAGTAACAGAAGGCGCTTGAGATCCTGGGGAAAGCCCTGAACTGAGGTCACTACTTGCTCAGAGAAAATGAAAGTGTGAGAGCAAAGGGGCTCTGGGGAGGACCTTTGTGTTCTGGGACATGAACACTGTCCAGTGGTCAGATAAATGAACGAGGATCTTCAGCCAGAGGCTGCTCTGATCGTGGATGAATTGGAGTTCTGACTCCTGCCCTGGTGTGGGTTTTGGGTTGTATTAGTTATTGAAGTGAGTGCCACCTGTGTGAGCTGGCCCAGCTCTGACTCCCACCCCGAGAGGCCCTTTGGGGCCAGGAGAGTGTCGACCAGGCTTTGGCGAGTGCCCGCCCCGGACCTGCCTGGCCTCATCTCCGACCCACTCTATCCCACCTCAGCAAATAATGCCACTGCACCCTCCAGCCTGAGGTTAGGGTCTGGAATGCAGACATTCCATACTCTTTTTTTTTTTTTTTTCAAAGATTTTATTTTTCCTTTTTCTCCCAAAAGCCCCCCAGTACATAGTTGTATATTTTTAGTTGCGGGTCCTTCTAGTTCTGGCATGTGGGATGCCGCCTCAGCATGGCCTGATGAGTGGTGCCATGTCTGTGCCCAGGATCCGAACCAGCGAAACCCTGGGCTGCCGAAGCAGAGCGCACGAACTTAACCACTTGGCCATGGAGCCAACCCCCAAGACATTCCACACTCTTAACTGTCTGGCCCCTTGCAGAAAGCTGCTCGTTAGGGTTCTGAGTCTTGTGCAAAGCCTCTGACTTCTGGGCAAGGCACAGCCCGACCTCCCTCAGACCCAGAGAGAGGCAGGGCAGGGCTGCTCCAGAACTGGCTGGAAGGTGGGAGGCAGAACAGCTTGGAGTCCTTGCCTCGTGACCTCCCAGAGAGCTGGCTGGGAAACGCTGCTTCTCCCTGCGGCTCATTCCTGTGTGCCGTCTCATCTCTTTTCCCTCGTGTCTCCTTGTACAAGGGCGTCCTTTCACACTGATCCCTGACTGCTCCTTTGTCTACACAGCTGATCTTCAGAGTTAAACTGCTGATGAGTCGGGGATTGTGCTATTTGCCAGGAGTCTGGTGGAGTTGTGAGTGACGGCGGGCACCCTCTGATGGAGCCCTGGGCTTCTGTCCTGTTGGACAGAAGAGGCAAATTAAACGCTGGATGGGAACGGTCAGATAGCTGTGCATGTGCGCAGGTCTTCCGTCTTCCTGACCCGAAGGCTGGCTGCCCCGGATCCCTTGGGGGAACGGGGTGGGGGGTGTGTAAGTACAAAGATGAGTGATAGAGATTGTCCAAGAATGTTAACTATGCAGGGAATGGGGTGGTGGGAGGTGGGAAAGCTCCCTGCTCTCCTGGAACATCAAATAACCACTGATTTCTTGGGACATTCTTCTTGGTTTGGACTGAGCATTAAAACAGTTGCATATTCGGTAGGGAGGTAACTTCGGAAAGGATTGGGGATAAGTTGCTGCTTGCTTATTGGGTGAGCCGGGCACTTAGGAAGTTCCCATGTCTTGTTCCTCTCAACCATGAAAACGTTATGCTGAGTGAAAGAAGCCAGTCACAAAAGACCACATATTGTGTGATTCCATTTAGATGAAATGTCCAGAGCAGGCAGATTCGTAGAGACACCAAGTAGATTAGTGCTTACCAGGGCCTGAGGGGACGAGAATGGGGAGTGACTATTAATGGGGGCGGGTTTCCTTTTGCAGTGATGAAGATGGTTTGGAAGTGGATAGAGGTGGTGGTTACACAACATTGTGAATGTACTAGATGCCCGTGAATTGTTCAGTTTAAAATGGTTAATTTTATGTTACATGAGTTACACCTCAATTTTAAAAAAAAAACTTCAGAGGCAAAATAAGGCAACTCTTTGCTGAGGGTTTTGCTCTGTGTGCGTTTTCCTGAATTTTCTGGAGCGCGGGAGCTGGTCTAGTCGTTTCCACTGCCGGCCCTCATCCTCACTCCTCTCAGGTGCGGCCGCCCCTTCTGCTTCCCTCCTAGCACCATCCTGCTCTACCGCATCATGGCGTGGGGCCTGGCCGCGCTGCTCTGCGTCGAGGGAGTGGTGATCCTCTACTACCCCTCCGTGTCCAGGTGAGCCCGGACTCCCGACAGCCCAGCTCGCCCTGCTCCCTCACCCGTTGTGTGTTCTCTTGCAGGAAATGCGTGGGCGCTGACCCAGGGCGGGCGCCTTGCGCTCAGGCCCTTGTCTCAGGCTGTGTGAGGCTGTCCCGTACAGCTGAGGCCCTGGGGGCTCCCTACAGTTCCCTGCGCCCTTGCCTTAGTTTCCCTGCCATCTCTCACGGTGGTGTGGGTAGGTGCCTCTGCACACAGGTACGTACGCAGAGCTTTAGGAATGTCTCCTCCACATAAGTATGCGTGCAAAGCTTTGGTAGGTGCCCCTTCATGTTGATGCAGCTTTCTCGTGCCCACTCCTTCATTTTTATTTTTCAAACCAGCTTCCTCTGGATGAGCAGGGGGGTTTAACAGTCTAAGAATGAGTTCGAGATGACGTGGAAGAATCAAAAAGTGGCTCTCAGGAAAGCTGATTCTAAGCCTCTGCTTGCTTCGCTTTCTCACTTCTCTTCCATGCTGTGCTCTCAGCTATCCTGAACACAGACACGGGCAGATGGGGCCACTGAGATGGTCTCATTTCTCCAACTTTCAACTCCCATCAATGCAACCGTTTGTAAAGCCCCGAGGTCCCTCCAGGGATATATACTCTAACTTCCAATGAGAAACCGAAAACAGAGGCTGGACAGTTGTCTTTGTCTGTGACTTTAGAGCAGTGTATACCAGGGATCAGCACTGCACAGCCCTCAGGACAAATCTGGCCCTCTGCCTGCCTTTGTAAATAAAGTTTTATTGGCACACAGCCACGCCCATTTGTGTTTGTATTGTTTATGGCTGCTTTCGCACTACAATGTCAGAGTTGAGTAGTTTCAACAGAGGCTGTCTGGCTCACGAAGCATAAAATATTTACTCTCTGTTCCTTTACAGAAAAAGTTTGCTGACTTGTGTAGACAATTTCTCCCCCTTTTTGTACTTGTTGCAGCTACTCAATTAGACATTGCCAAACTGGCGTTGCCTTGTCGACAGTGCATACTCGCAGAGCTCTGTATAGATCCATCCGTACGGCCTGCTCTCTCAAGGAACTTTAAAAGGACAAATACATGTCAGCAGCCGTTATAATAGAATGCACTTAATTGGAAAGGGGGTTTTCATCCGTCACTTTCACCTGTGGGACCCTGAGACTCCAGGAAAAGTTACATCTGAGCCTGAGGGAGCCATCACTGCAGGGCTCACAAGGAACTCAGAGGTGCCCCCGTGGTCCTCAGGCCACTCCTTTTCGGCATCATAATCCATCATCCCTTGATCTTGACAGCCCATGGCCCGGAACCCTCGCATTCTTCACGCTCCTGTCCTCCCTCTCTCATTTGTCATTTACTCTCAGTCTTTGCATCGGAATTGCATCTCTTTCTCCTCCTGTTTCTCTTTCTCCCCTCAAGCCTTTCCAGACCGCATTTTAGCCTTCACAGCTGACGATGAAAGCTCCTATTAACAAGAGGAAGGTGGCCTCATGAGGGGGTGGTGTAATCCTTCTTATGGCAAGAAAAGATGGGCATTGTGTTTTTTTGTATTTTCTGCCATTTTTTCCCTTCTGATTTGACCACTCCATGCATATTAAAACAAAAGCACTTGAATTTTTTTTTTTTTAGATTTTATTTTTCCTTTTTCTCCCCAAAGCCCCCTGGGACACAGTTGTGTATTATTAGTTGTGGGTCCTTCTAGTTATGGCATGTGGGTGCCACCTCAGCATGGCCTTATGAGTGGTGCCATATCCACACCCAGGATCCGAACCGGCAAAACCCTGGGCTGCCAAAGCAGAGAGTGTGGACTTAACCACTCGGCTACGGGGCCGGCCCGAGTACTTGCATTTTAACCATTCCACCTCCTGTGGCCACGGGGCCTGGGCCTTCATCTGCTTCTCCACCTCACTCTTTGGCTGGGCCTGAGCAGTCCTCTCTCCCCTTGGCTTTCGATGCTCTCTTCCTCTTTGCCATTTTTCTTCTACATTATGCATGTCTTAGCTGAGAGTTCCTACCTTGGTAACATACCTGTGTGTAGCACTCCACCATGTCCTGTGGTGACCAGCAATTCCCCGTGACCCCTCAATAGCAATCCTGGTCCTTCTCCCTGAAAAGAACCACTGAAATGTTGTCCATAACCATGAGGACAGCTGTGCTTTGAAATGTGGGGCTTGGGTGTTCTCAGTTGCTCAAGGAGGGGAACTGGATCTTATTCATGGCATTGTCCAGGCGTAGCATGGAGTAAGTGCTTAAAACTAACTAGTTCATTGAGGGCCTTTGTCTTACTGGAGTCGTGTGTTTTTCCCCTGAGAAGACCCAGTGGGGGGAATCCACCCTCCCAGAGTGTCTTCCTTTTTCTCCTTCTCTCAGTAGGGACCTTTAAAAGCTCCCCCCACGGAGTGCCTTAGAGATCCTCTCATTTGTGACACAACTAAAGACATGATGGATCTCCTTTGTTCTTGGGGATGTGTCGCTTGTTCACAGACAGGAGATATGAGTCAGATTTCCTTTGGGCGGAGTCAGAAGTCGATTTGTGCATTTCCCTTTACAATCGCATCCTCTTATCTCGGCTTCCAGATAAGTAGGCGTATTTTAGGCAAAGCTTTGTTTTGGAGAATGACTTGGTTTTCCTCCCTCAGGTGTGAGAGGGGTCCGGAGCACGCCATCCCCCACTATGTCACCACATACTTGCCGCTGCTGCTCGTCCTTGTGGCTAACCCCATTCTGTTCCAAAAGACAGTGACTGCAGGTGAATAACGGGCAAGTTCCCCGGGTGCACGCCACGGGGTACAGCCCCACGCCTTGGGCTCAGATCATGACACACATTGTCCTCCTGGAATTATCTAGGACAATTGACCTCATTCGTCATCCTCCAGAGACATAAGCAGAAGAGTTGGAGAAAGTGAGCAGGTTTAATACATGAAAGTGAGCAAGCCTACTTAGTTACAGGCTATACAAGCTCTTTGCCAACGTTTGGTAGCTCAAGGCCAGGACCAGTGGACTTTTCGCTTCCTTCTGGGCTCATCCTGGTTTTGCCCTTGGCGTGCCCTGGAGGCCCCAGGAGTGGCCTTGGACAACTGTGGAGGTGAGACAGGAGCAGAAGGAGAGGAAAGGGGAGCAGGGGGAAGGTATGGAGTCTGAAATGAAGAGTTATGAGCCTGGTAATGTACATTATGTCCCATAATGTACTTGACCTGTCTTTTCCCAGTTGGACAGGAGACAGGAAGTAGAGTGCAGGAAATGAGTCAAATGCAATGGTAAGAACTGGATAAGAGGGATATTATGAGTCAGTAAAATGCTCTGAAAAGACCTCTGGGCTGAGGCTGGGGTCTTACATTCCAGCTGCCACCCCATCCTCAAGGAAGTGTGAGCTGGAGCCAGTGTCCAACCTCCTCAAGCCGTGTGGATCTCTCAAGCGCAGAATGAGAATAAGGAAGCACACCTTAACACAAAGGTCGCTTGAGGATCAGCTGTCCATTGTAGAACTTTAAAACTTTTAAAGGATTCTACCACTAGGAATAGGCAATCATTACAGCCCTTTAAACCACTCTTTTCATATCTATATTTTAAAATAGTGGGGTCGGCCCGGTGGCACAGTGGTTAAGTGCACACGTTCTGCTTCAGCGGCCTGGGATTTGCCGGTTCGGATCCCGGGTGCAGACATGGCACCGCTTGGCAAACCATGCTGTGGCAGGCGTCCCACATATAAAGTAGAGGAAGATGGGCAAGGATGTTAGCTCAAGGCCAGCCTTCCTCAGCAAAAAGAGGAGGATTGGCAGCAGATGTTAGCTCAGGGCTAATCTTCCTCAAAAAAAAAAATAGTGTATTAAATATAGCTATGTTTTCTTTTTACAAAATTGCATAAAAATAGTGGTTTGATTACATCAAACAAGTGGAAGTGACTTATAGAAAAAAGACTGGAAAGAAGTATACTAAGATGTTAACAGTGGTTGTCTCTGGGTGGACCATGGGTCATTCAGTCTGTTCTAAACTTTTTTATATTTTCCAACTTGTGTATAAGGAGAAATTTTAAATCTTTCAACCTTTTAAAATAGGAAATGTGCACTATTTTTTGTGTATGTGTGAAGATTGGCTCTGAGCTAACATCTGTTGCCAATCTTCCTCTTTTTGCTTGAGGAAGACGGTCTCTGAGCAAGCATCTATGCCAATCTTCCTCTGTTTTGTATGTAGGATGCTGCCACAGCATGGCTTGATGAGTGGTGTGTAGGTCCATGCCCGGGATCCAAACCTGCGAACCCTGGGCCACTGAAGTGGAGCACGTGAACTTAATTACTACGCCACTGGGCTAGCCCTGTGCACTATTCTTATAATAGAAAATATAAACCTTTAAAAATATTTTTCTGGAACTAGTAAAATCCCAAATTTAATTAACAGTACAATACTAATGTCAGTTTCTTCATTGTGACAAATGGGACCGTGGTGGTTATATAAGATGTTAACCTTGGGGGAAGCTGGGTATAGGTATACAGAAACTCGCTGTACTATCTTTGCACATCTTATGTAAATCTAAAATTATTTCAAAGTAAAAGTTTTAAATATATATATTCCCTCGAGTCCATGAGAACTGCAACTTGGAAGCTGTGAGGAAAGCCTGGCGTGCTTGGCTTTGTGGTCTTCTGGCTTTGCTCATGGGCTCACCTCTGTTTCGGTTCCCTTCCTTGTCACTCTGTAAATGTAAATAATGAAGGTGACATGCAGTCCCCCTCTGTTCTTCACAGTGGCTTCTTTACTAAAAGGAAGACAAGGTATTTACACAGAGAACGAGAGACGGATGGGAGCCGTGATCAAGATCCGATTTTTCAAAATAATGCTGGTTTTCGTTATTTGGTAAGCTTTCTTCTACTTTTCTTTTTTCTTTCTTTTTTTTAATTTTTATTTTTTTCGGATGTACATCGTATTTCGAATTCTGTATACATTACATCATGTTCACCACACGAACACTAATTATAGTGCATCCCCTCACATGTGACCCTATCACCCCTTTTGCCCTCCCCCCTCCCCCCTTCCCCAATGGTAACCACCAGTCCAATCTCCAATGCTATGTGTTGTGGGATTTTTTTGTCATTTTTATCTTCTACTTATGAATGAGATCATATGGTATTTGACTTTCTCCCTCTGACTTATTTCACTCAGCATAATACCCTCAAGTTCCATCCATGTTGTCACAAATGGCCGGATTTCGTCATTTCTTATGGCTGAGTAGTATTCCATCGTGTGTAAATACCACATCTTCTTTATCCATTCGTCCCTTGATGGGCACCTAGGTTGCTTCCATGTCTTGGCTATTGTGTATAATGCCGCAATGAACATAGGGGTGCAAGTGTCTTTATGCCTTTGTGTTTTCAAGTTCTTTGGATAAATATCCAGCAGTGGAATAGCTGGAGCATATGGTAGATCTATCCTTAATTTTCTGAGGATACTCCATACTGCTTTCCATAGTGGCTGCACCAGTTTGCACTGCCACCAGCAGTGAACAAGGGTTCCCTTCTCTCCACACCCTCTCCAACATTTGTTGTTTCCTGTCTTGTTAATTATAGCCATTCTGACCGGAGTGAGGTGATACCTCCTTGTAGTTTTGATTTGCATTTCCCTGATAGCTAATGATGTTGAGCATCTTTTCATGTGTCTGTTGGCCATCTGTATATCTTCTTTGGAGAAATCTCTGTTCAGATCTTTTGCCCATTTTCTAATTGGATTGTTGGTTTTTTTGTTGTTGAGCTGTATGAGTTCTTTGCATATTTTGGATATTAACCCCTTATCTGATATGTGGTTTGCAAATATCTTCTCCCAATTGTTAGGTTGTCTTTTCGTTTTGTTGATGGTTTCCTTTGCTGTGCAGAAACTTTTTAGTTTGATGTAGTCCCATTTGTTCATTTTTTCTTTTGTTTCCCTTGCCTGGTCAGACGTGGGACTTGAAAATATGCTGCTCAGACCAATGTCATAGAGCGTACTGCCTATGTTTTCTTCTAGAAGTCTCATGGTTTCGGGTCTTGCATTCAAGTCTTTAATCCATTTTGAGTTGATTTTTGTGCATGGTGTAAGGGAATGGTCTACTTTCATTCTTTTGCATGTGGCTGTCCAGTTTTCCCAACGCCATTTACTGAAGAGACTCTCCTTTCTCCATCGTATGCTCTTGGCTCCCTTGTCGAATATCAGCTGTCCATAAACGTGTGGGTTTACTTCTGGGCTCTCAATTTTGTTACATTGATCTGTGTGTCTGTTTTTGTGCCAGTACCATGCTGTTTTGGTTACTATGGCTTTGTAGTATAATTTGAAATCAGGGAGTGTGATACCTCCAGCTTTGTTCTTTTTTCTCAGGAATCCTTTGGCTATTCGGGGTCTTTTGTTGTTCCATATAAATTTTAAGATTCTTTGTTCTATTTCTGTAAAAAATGTTGTTGGAACTTTGATAGGGATTGCATTGAATCTGTAGCTTGCTTTAGGAAGTATGGACATTTTAACAATGTTAATTCTTCCAATCCAAGAGCATGGAATATCTTTCCATTTCTTTGTGTCTTCTTCAATTTCTTTCAACAATGCTTTATAGTTTTCGGTGTACAGATCTTTCAACTCTTTGGTTAAGTTTGTTCCTAGGTATTTTATTCTTTTTGTTGCAATTGTAAATGGGATTGTATTCTTAATTTCTCTTTCTGCTTGTTCGTTGTTAGTGTATAGAAACGCAACTGATTTTTGTACATTGATTTTTGTATCCCACAACTTGACTGTATTCCTTTATTATTTCTAAAAGTTTTTTAGTGGACTCTTTAGGGTTTACTTTTCTTTTTTAATTGTCACTGGGAAGGGATGGACAAACACCTTGCCATTTTGCTTTTCCACGTGTGTCCTGAAAGCTCCAAAGGGAAGAGTCTTTGGAAAGGAAATCTTGGAAACTGTGGTAGGTGCCCTTTGAGGAGATGCACGCAAGACAGGAAGGCGAGTCTGCAATACATGAACTTCTTGAAAGATATTCAAATCTACTCTGATTATATATAAAGGTCTTAGAACAAAAAGTCCCAAGTTTCGTTTTGATACCTCCCAAGCATATGAGTCTGTTGTTTTGTCCCATTGCTAGGGTTGACCTTGAGATAAAGCGCTTGCTGATGCCTTTTAAATCCACCCATTTGCATCAGTCTTGATGCTAAGATTCCTGGATCTGACAAGGGCAAAGGTACATCTTTGGTGTGATGACTCATAGCTCAGTCAACAGGGGGTAGAGAGCAGTTTTTCTCTCCTCCCTCTCCTCCCCCACACGTGTTCTGCCCCAGCGTGTCAGGTGGATGCTATGGAAACAGACCTGTAACCCATGCGAGGGAGATTGGAGTCAGGAAACCCTTCGCTTCGGTGAAGCGATACTTGAAAAGACAGGACATGCCTTTGTGGTGTTCATCATCTGTCTGATATGAGGAGGTTTGTTTGGACATTCTCCTAGGAGAGACGTCAATTAGCTCCCTCTAAAAATACACTGAGCTTGCCGTTTCAGACTTCCCTGGCCTACCAACAATAACATCAAAAACTTTGAACATAACATGTCAAGATAAGATTTGTTTTGGTCTCCATTCAAACGTTAGGTTACTCATTAAATGAAGAACGGGGAATTCTGGGTTGTGTGATATGCGCCAGAACCTTGCGGCTGCTATGGTGGGGGGGTGTTACCTGTGGAAGGGCTGGGTGGTCTCCGCTTTAGACCGAGACCAGGAGTTTCATCTCTTGCATTCAGAGCTGGACGTGCTGCTTCCCCGTTGCTGCTGCAGTGTCGCGCCTCCCCGACTTTCAGGTCTTGGTAGGCGTGTTCGCCGACCCCCGGCGTTTGAAAACGAACTCTGTTGCGTGTTCTCTTTACCCTGGACCGTTTTCTTTCGAACAGTTGGTTGTCGAACATCATCAACGAAAGCCTTTTATTCTATCTTGAAATGCAACCAGATATCAATGGAGGCTCTTTGAAGCATGTCAGAAATGCAGCCAAGACCACCTGGTTTATTATGGTAGGTCAATCTTGATTTTAAATTTTCTTCTTGAAAAAAAAAAACATCAGAAGGAAAAAAACCCACTGAGAAGTATGGTGCATTATTATTGAAATATGTATTGAGTTGACCAGGTTCCCGGGCTGCCTGCCGTGGCCTGTGTCCCAGCTAGCTCACCTCCTTCCTCATTGGGATTGTTATTAAGTGGGTCTGACCCTGCTAAGCCCATTTGGCACAGTGTGTCCAGCCTTTCAGGCAGACTCAAAATAGCAGGGAGTTTATCTTGAAGAAATACTTCAGACTATGAAAAAGCCATAGGGATGAATGTATTTCTTGTAACATTATCCATAATTATAAAGCATTAGAGATAACCCAAATGCAAAATAAAGGAATCGTTAAGTAAATTGTGGTTTTTCATCTTGATGGAATGTTATGCAGATGTTAAAGATGACAAATATGAAATCTCTAGTATCAAGTGAAAAATGCAGGATATAAAAATTATACTAATTATAACTACATAGTAACACGTGTGAAAAAATGTTGGATAGAAATACACGAAATGATAATAAGGTAGAAACACTGTAGGTGTAGCCCCCCCATGTTTTCATTATATTGTATTTATAATAAAAAATACATACATGAGCTGTTAGTAGGGAAGTACGTGTTGCCCTACACAGAATTAATATTTATGTTGCTTCAGAATTGGGGAGAATCTGGGGCCAGCTTGGTGGCATAATGATTAAGTTCGTGTGCTCCACTTAGGTGGCCTGGGGTTCACTGGTTCGGATCCTGGGCGCTGACCTAGCCCCACTTGTGAAGCCATGCTGTGGCAGCATCCCACATAAAGTAGAGGAGGATTGGCACAGATCTTAGCTCAACGACAATCTTCCTCAAGCAAAAAGAGGAAGATTGGCAACAGATGTTAGCTCAGAGCCAATCTTCCTCACCAAAAGAAGAAAAGAATTGGAGAGAATCTGAGTCACGGGACTTTATAATAAGACCAGCATTAACTGCCTCCACCCCTGGGCTTTGATTTGGATTGTTGCTTGGTTCCTTTGGTTGACTTCATGGGTACTTACCATGCATAACTGTAGGAATGTTTCCTAGACTCATTTTTTGCCTCAGGAACCTTTGTTAAATCAAATTCTGACTTGGAAGCACAAGAGGGAGAGCCCCTCCCTCTGTGCAGGAGAGCAAAGCGGCTCTGGCGGAGGTGAAGAGACGATTGAGTCAGTTGCCCTGTATTTGAGGCTTTCCCTCTCCCCTCCTCTCCCCCTCCTCCCCTCCCTCGTCTCCTTCCTCTTCCCTCTCTCCTTCCCTCCCCCACCACCTCTATTTTCAGGCACCTAATTCCTACTACACTGCACTGACCTCCACGTGTCTTTTTGTCCTCTCTCCAGGGGATACTGAATCCAGCCCAAGGATTTCTCTTGTCTCTGGCCTTCTACGGCTGGACAGGATGCAGCCTGGATTTTCAGTCTCCCAGGAAGGAGATCCAGTGGGAGTCGATGACGACCTCGGCCACTGAGCGGGCTTACCGGTCCCCAGAGGGCTCCTGTGTGCCCCATGAAAGCCTCACTTCCAGGAAGACAGTGCATGTTGGCGGGCACACTTCCGATGAGGCCCTGAGCATGCTCTCTGAAGGTAATGCCCCCTCTGCCAGGGCAGGTAGACTGCGGAGCCCCAGGAAAATCCTTTATCTAACAAGGAGGTGATATGTGGAGGAGGTGTCTGTGATATATGTAACATACTTCAGGGTGTGCATGGAAAGTTACACTAGCTGACATTGATGCTAATCTTGCATGTCGTCATCCACTGCTCCTTTTAATTTTTCTTTTTGATCTGAGGAAGATTTGCCTGAGCTAACATCCATTGCCAATCCTCCTCTTTTTTTTTCCTTAAGGAAGATTAGCCCTGAGCTAACATCTATGCCAATCCTCCTCTATTTTTTTGTATGTGGGACACTGCCACAGCATGGCTGGCGAGTGGAGTAGGTCTGTGCCTGGGATCCGAACCCATGCACCAAGGCCACCAAAGTGAAGTGCTTGGAACTTTAACCATTCGGCCACGGGGCCAGGCCCAATCGCCTTTTAATATTTTAATAATGCTTTTTGTTTAGTTATTAAGTACTTGTATTGTTATAACCGACTCCTCTCTGGGCTGGATGGCATTTTGGATAGGAGATAAATTGTCACTTCAAACCCCTCACTAACATTTGCTGTCAGTGAGTGGTATGACATGATCTCTGTCGATTATGGGCGTAGTTTCATTGGTCCAGCTCACTTGGGGCATTTAAGATGAAAAGCCCCTCCGCCAATGCTGGCTCTTCCAATCTATCCTTTGCGTTTAAAGACTCTAGTGCTGGGGTCTTCAGACTGTGCTTCATGGAACTCTAATGTGGTTCTTTAGGTATCTAGTAAACGATTCAAATCCCAGTCTAAAATTCCTGTTAAAAGCTCTGAGGAAAATAGTGCCTACTCAAATGCGTTGGTAACCAAATACTAATCCCCCCAGGCTCACCAGCTATTAACTTGTCCTACCAGCTCAGCTCAGAGTGACGTTCGCCTGCCCTCTTTGCTTAAGTGAAGACCGTTACTGCACAAAATTGAGGTTGTCTTGCCCAATGCCCATTAAAAAAAGCCAATTATTACGGCATCAGCTTGTGGGGAAAGAAATCAGCTTTATTGCTAGATGGACCTGCATGGAGACAGGGGCATATGCTCTCCCCAACCCAGGGCTTAGGAGACAAATTATGGGCTGAAGGGCAGGGCGGTTTGAAGCGTGGGATGGATGATTGGAGGTGAGGAGAAATGAGGGAATTGATGATCTGCACAAGTGTAGTCAAGCTTCATGCCTCTTCATAGGACACGTGTTCACAAAATGGTGGTGTTGGCATGATCTGAGGGTGGACTTTTTAGCTCCTTGACATCAAAAAGGTCCCTCAACAGGCATCTGCACAGGCCCAGTTGATGGGGTGGTGGTCTCAACTGGCCTGAGCTGGTCAAGGAGTCTCAGTTCCTGAAAAGGCACTCTGAATTACTCTGTGGATAAGGTGGGGTCAGTTGAACTGATCCCGGAGGACCCGTGGTTACAAGACTATCCTGAGATGGCAACATGAGCTACCTGAAAACGGTTTCAGTTCCAGCTCCTTAGCCATTTAAAACAAAATGTCCTTTATAAGGTGTAATCCAATCAAAACACAGGGACAGTTGCATGTTGAAGTTGAACTATCTTGGGAACCTCAGTTTTTGGGTTCAGAGTGTTGTGTTGACTAAAGCAGTGTTATGGTTCTAATTGATCACATTTATTTTTATGTAATCCAAATTGTAACTTATGAGATAAATTTTTGCTAGTGTACTACTCTTCTCTGTTTGTGTTAGGGTTCCTTGTAAGGTTTTGTTTTAGCAAAATTATATCTTCTGGGGCCGGCCCAGTGGTGCAGCAGTTAAGTTTGCATGTTCTGCTTTGGCAGCCCAGGGTTTGCTGGTTCAGATTCCGGTGTGGACCTACGCACTGCTTGTCAAGCCATGCTGGGGCAGGCGTCCCACATATAAAGTAGAGGAAGATGGGCATGGATGTTAGCTCAGGGCCAGTCTTCCTCAACAAAAAGAGGAGGTTTGGCGGTGGATGTTAGCTCAGGGCTAATCTTCCTCAAAAAAATAAAATAAAATAAATATCTTCTGATGAGGAAAAGAGATTTGAAAGTCACCACTGACATCCACAGAGTTTTAAGTGACCTAATGATTCGTGGTGTAGAAGCAAATGGGTTCTTCAGAGGAGGTCTTGGGGAGCTATCATTTTCTGGCAGCCCACTGGGTGTCTAAAAAGGAGGGAAGAGGAGCTGAGAATGGTTAGGAACTTTGACCGAGTGTGTCCCGGGGCAGAGAGGCTGCTTTGCCTGTCCTCGGCTGGCATTGGCATTGGGTAGAAATGGACCTGATTTCTCTGTTCAACCTCCTACCCACCTATTCTCTTCCTTCAGAGCAGGTTTTTCATCCTTGGCACTGTTGGCACGTAATGCTGGGTGATTCTTTGTTCTGAGAGCCATCCTGTGCACTGTAGCATGTTGAGCAGCATCCCTGGCCTCCACCCACTAGATGCCAGGAGCACCATCCCCCAGTTGTGACACCCAAAACTGTTTTTAGTGCAGTGAGTTGTAAATAAGCTCTAGAGATTTAATGCACAGTATAGTGAATATAGACAACAATATTGTATTATAATCATCAAATTCGCTAACAGACTAGAACTTAATATTCTGACCACTAAAAAGAAATAATTATGTAACATGATAGAGATGCTAATTATCCCTACAATGGCAGTCATATTACAATATGTAAGTGTATCAAATCAATGTGCTGTACACATTAAATTTGCAAAATGCGGTACGTCAAATATGTTTCAATTAAAAAAAACTGTTCCTCGTGGGGACTGGCCCAGTGGTGTAGTGGTTAATTTCATGCACTCCACTTAGACGGTCTGGGGTTCGCAGGTTCGGATCCTGGGTGCACATCCAGCACCGCTCATCAAGCCGTGGTGTGGCGGCATCCCACATGTAATAGAGGAAGATTGGCACAGATGCAAGCTCAGGGCCAATCCTTCTCACAACAACAACAACAACAACAACAACAACAAATTGAGGTATAATTCACATACGATAAAATTCATCCTTTTAAAGTGAACACCTCAGTGGTTGTCAGTATACAGTATCCACAAGGTTGTGCAACCATCACCACTGTCTAATTCCAGAACTTTTCCATCACTCCAAAAAGAAACCCCACACCCATTACAATCCCTTCCTATTCCTCCCTCCCCCCAGCCCCTGGCAACCGATAATCTACTTTGTCTTTGTGGATTTGCCTGTTCTGAACATTTCATATAAAATGGACATTTGTCTGGCTTCTTTCGGTTAGCATCATCTTTTCAAGGTTCATCCACATTGTAGCACGTGTCAGAACTTCATGCCTTTTACTGCTGAATGATATTCCGTTGTACGGATATACCCATTCTTTGTTCTGTTAATAACTACTGGTGACTGCCAACAGCTCCTCCAGGTTGGGAGCTGTGGGGCGTAGGGACCAGAGACCTGCAAGTCTTGCCCTCAAGGATCTCACAGTCTGTGGGAGAGAATTAAAAGAAAACTAAGAATAGAATAATCAATGGAAATGCCAGTTTGGGAAAACCTTGGAGAAAAAAGAAAGCACATAAGGCAAGCCTTTTGAGGAAAGCAAGAAATGCAATCAGTATTTTTGATTGTGGAAAGGAGTTCTGTAAAAATAGCAGCTGTGCACTTAGAGCCGCAGTGCTGTGTTGTTAGCTAACATCTGTTGGGTCAGGCTTGTCGAGGATTTTGACGCACACAGCAAGTTTGCAGTCAACCACTGCCACCTGCGAAAACGTCTGATGTAGACGTGCTGCTAAGGCGGTGCTGAGGGTCTGCAGTTTCTATCTCGTTACCCTCGGAACCTCTGAAAATTACCCATAAGGCACACTTGTCACCGTTTTGTATATTAATCCTATGCAAGAATTTGCGTACATTATGCTAAAAAGAATTGAGAGGGATTTTACTCAGAAGTGGAATCATTTAAGTGTTTTGCTGCCTAGGACACTTCAGCACATTTACGAAGATCCCACATCTGACCATTGGCTGTCATCACTGTTGTCCTCGGGGGACAATTTTAGGATTCCCTCTAACTCTTCCCTGGCCAGTATGTCTCTGGGCCCTTGCCTGTCACCTGAGAACACGCCTCACTTCTCTGTCAATGGTGGAAGAACCTCGAATGTCCTGCAAATATTCTTTCCAGAGGCTTTGCCAACTTGCAGGAATGTTTTGAGTTCTCCTCCCTCCCTGCCTGTGGGCACAGGCTCGGTGGAAAGCTGGGCAGAGGGAACTGTGGGACGACGTGAGTCCTCACATATACCCACTCATCTGCCTGCTCCAACCCTCACCGAGCGGAGCTGAATTTGAGCGAGTTCAGCGTGCGTATAATGTTACCTCTGTGCGTAAAGTCAGGGAAAACCCTTACGCAAACTGTTTCCCTATTGATGGAGCCTGAGCACTGGGACCTGAGCAGGTAGAGAGAAAACTTACTCCACATACAGCTACGAGGGTTTTCTCAGAACAAGAACTACGACTCCTTTTTTAAATATACACGTGTGAACAATAAGAGTAATGACTCCAATTTATCAAATGGTGATACCACAAATTGTCTCCAAGAAACTGGGTTCTAAGCTTCTTGAAGAGTTCTCAGCCCACACGCTTCCAGGCTTATACTGAAAAAGAATGTGGAGGTTGCTTTTAACCTGTCACGGTGCTGGCGCTAATGAAGGGTTACCCGTACTCGAGTCTTTTCTCTTTGTAAGAATCTGTTTCCTCTGTGGTTGTCACAGCATTTTGGCTTTTGTGGTCTCTATTCTTGTGAAGGTTTCTCCCCATACCATCACTTTGTAAACTCCTGTTCTTCTTATTTGGGGTTATGTCCATTAATCCAACTGATAAAGGAGAAAGGAAGTATCAGTTAAAGGTCCAAATAATGTTTCTCTAAAGATTGCCATTTAGTAAACCTATTCCACATATTTTTTTTATTTGAGTTCATAATAGTTTGCATCATTGTGCAATTTCAGTTGTACATTATTTCTTGTCTGTCACCACATAAGTGCTCCCCTTCACCCCCTGTGCCCACCCCCCACCCCCCTTCCCCCCGTGACCACCCAACTGTTTTCTTTGTCTGTGAGTTTGTTCATGTTCCGCATATGAATGAAATCATCTGGTGTCTTTCTCTGTCTGGCTTATTTCACTTAGCATAATTCCTTCCAGGTCCATCCATGTTGTTGCAAATGGGATGATTTTGTCTTTTTATGGCTGAGTAGTATTCCATTGTATATATATACCACATCTTCTTGATCCAATCATCAGTCGGTGGGCACTTGGATTGCTTCCATGTCTTGGCTATTGTGAATAGTGCTGCTATGAACATAGGGGTACATGTGTTACTTTGGATTCCTTTTTTTTTCCCCCGAGGAAGATTAGCCCTGAGCTAACTACTGGCAGTCCTCCTCTTTTTGCTGAGGAAGCCTGGCCCTGAGCTAACATCCATGCCCATCTTCCTCTACTTTATATGTGGGACGCCTACCACAGCATGGCATGCCAAGTGGTGCCATGTCCACACCTGGGATCTGAACTGGCGAACCGCAGGCCGCTGAGAAGCGGAACATGCGCACTTAACTGCTGCGCCACCGGGCTGGCCCCTAACTTTGGATTCTTTTTTTTTTCGATTTTATTTTTTTCCTTTTTCTCCCCAAAGCCCCCCATTACATAGTTGTATATTCTTCATTGTGGGTCCTTCTAGTTGTGGCATGTGGGATGCTGCCTCGCATGGTTTGATGAGCGGTGCCATGTCCGTGCCCAGGATTCGAACCAACGAAACACTGGGCCGCCTGCAGCGGAGCGTGCAAACTTAACCACCCTGCCCCGGGGCCAGCCCCTGGATTCTTGATTTCAAGTTGTTTGAGTAGATACCAAGTAGTGGGATAGCTGGGTGATATGGTAAGTCTGTTTTCAGTTTTTTGAGGAATCTCCATACTATTTTCCATAGTGGCTGCACCAGCTTGCAATCCCACCAGCAGTGTATAAGGGTTCCCTTCTCTGCACACCCTCTCCAACATTTGTTATTTTTAGTCTTAGTGATTATAGCTATTTTAACAGGCGTAAGGTGATATCTTAGTGTAGTTTTGATTTGCATTTCCCTGATTAGTGATGTTTGAATATCTTTTCATGTGTTTATTGGCCATCTGTATATCTTCTTTGGAAAAATGTCTGTTCATATCCTCTGCCCATTTTTTGATCGGGCTGTTTATTTTTTTGTTGTTCAGTTGTGTGAGTTCCTTATATATTATGGAGATTAACTCCTTATTGGATATATGATTTGCAAATATTTTCTCCCAATTGGTGGGTTGTCTTTTTGTTTTGATCCTAGTTTCTTTTGCCTTGCAGAAGCTCTTTAGTCTGATGAAGTCCCACTTGTTTATTTTTTCTTTTGTTTTCCTTGTCTGAGAAGACATGGTATTTGAAAAGATCCTTTTAAGTTCAATGTCAAAGAGTGTACTACCTATATTATCTTCCAGGAGTTTTAGGGTTTCAGGACTTATCTTCAAGTCTTTGATCCATTTTGAGTTTATTTTTTTGTGTGGCATGAGATAATGGTCTACCTTCATTCTTTTGCACGTGACTGTCCAGTTTTCCCAACACCATTTACTGAAGAGACTATCTTTTCTCCATTGTATGTTCTTGGCACCTTTGTGGAAGATTAGCTGTCTATAGATGTGTGGTTTTATTTCTGGGCTTTCAGTTCTGTTCCGTTGATCTGTGTGCCTGTTTTTGGACCAGTACCGTGCTTTTTTGATCACTATGGCTTTGTAGTACATTTTGAAGTCAGGAATTGTGATGCCTCCAGCTTTGTTATTTTTTCTCAGGATTGCTTTAGCAATTCGGGGTCTTTTGTTGCCCCATATGAGTTTTAAGATTCTTTGCTCTATTTCCATGAAGAATGTCATTGGGATTCTGATTGGGATTGCATTGAATCTGTAGATTGCTTTGGGTAGTATGGACATTTTAACTATGTTTATTCTTCCAATCCATGTGCATGGTATCTCTTTCCATCTCTTTATGTCGTTATCTGTTTCTTTCAGTAATGTCTTATAGTTTTCATTGTATAAGTCCTTCACCTCCTTAGTTAAATTTATTCCTAGGTACTTTATTCTTTTTGTTGCGATTGCAAATGGAATTGTATTCTTGAGTTCTCTTTCTGTAAGTTCATTATTAGAGTATAGAAATGCCACTGATTTTTGTAAGTTGATTTTGTACTGTACAACTTTACTGTAGTTGTTAATTATTTCTAATAGTTCTTTGATGGATTCTTTAGGGTTTCCTATATATAAGACCCTGTCGTCTGCAAACAGTGAGAGTTTCATTTCTTCACTCCCTATTTGGATTCCTTTTGTTCCTTTCTCTTGCCTAATTGCTCTGGCCAAAACCTCCAGTTGAATAAGAGTGTGTATTCAACCTTATGTTGAATAAGAGTGGTGATAGTGGGCATCCTTGTCTTGTTCCTGTTCTCAGAGGGATGACATTCAGTTTTTGCCCATTGAGTATGATGTTGGCTGTGGGTTTGTCATATATGGCCTTTATTATGTTGAGGTAATTTCCTTCTATTCCCATTTTGTTGAGTTTTTATCATAAATGGTTGTTGGATCTTGTCAAATGCTTTCTCTGCATCTATTGAAATGATCATGTGGGTTTTATTCCTCAGTTGGTTGATGTGGTGTATCACATTGGTTGACTTGTGGATGTTGAACCATCCCTGTGTCCCTGGTATAAATCCCACTTGATCATGATGTATGATCCTTTGGATGTATTGCTGTATTCGGGTTGCCAATATTTTGTTGAGGATTTTTGCATCTATGTTCATCAGCGATATTGGCCTGTAGTTTTCATTTTTTGTGTTGTCCTTGTCAGGCTTTGGTATCAGAGTGATATTGGCCTTGTAGAATGTGTTAGGAAGCGTTCCATCTTCCCTAATTTTTTGGAATAGCTTGAGAAGGATAGGTATTAAATCCTGTCCAAAAGTTTGGTAGAATTCCCCAGGGAAGCCATCGGATCCTGGGGTTTTATTCTTTGGGGATGCTTTTGATTGCTGTTTCAACCTCTTTCCTTGTGTTTGGTCTCTTCAGATTATCTGTTTTTCCTTGATTCAGCATTGGGAGGTTGTAAGAATTTAAGAATTTATTTCCTCTAGATTGTCCATTTTATTGGCATATAGTTTTTTGTAGTATCCTCTTATGATCTGTTTTTCTGTGGTATCCATTGTTATTTCTCCTCTTGCATTTCTAGTTTTATTTATCTGAGCTTTCTCTCTTTTTCTTTGTAAGTCTGGCTAGGGGTTTGTTAATTTTATTTATCTTCTCAAAGAACCAGGTCTTTGTTTCATTGATCCTTTCTAGTGTCTTTTTTTGTTTCAATAGCATTTATTTCTGCTCTGATTTTTATTATTTCTCTCCTTCTGCTGACTTTGGGCTTTGTTTGTTCTTTTTCTAATTCTATTAGGTGTAGTTTGAGATTGCTTATTTGGGATTTTTCTTGCCTGTTAAGGTGTGCCTGTACTGTGATGAATTTTCCTCTTAATACAGCTTTTGCTGCATCCCATATGAGATGATATGGTATGTTATCAATTTCATCTATCTCCAGATATTTTTTTATTTCTGTTTTATTTTCTTCAATGATCCATTGTTTGTTCAATAGCATGTTGTTTAGTCTCCACATCTTTGTCCCTTTCTCAGCTTTTTTCTTGTAATTAACTTCTAGCTTTATAGTGTTGTGATTGGAAAAGATACTTTTTATTATTTCAACGTTCTTAAATTTATTGAGGCTTGCCTTGTTTCCCAACATATGGTCTATTCTTGAGATTGTCCCATGCACACTTGAGAAGAATGTGTATTCTGCTGTTTTTGGATGGAGTGTTCGATATATGTCTATTAAGTCCAACTAGTCTAGCTTTTTATTTAATTCCACTGTTTCCTTGTTGATTTTCTGTCTGGATGATCTATCCATTGATGTGAGTGGAGTGTTGAGGTCCCCTACTATTATTGTGTTATTATTAATATCTTCTTTTAGGTTTATTAATAATTGCTTTATGTACTTTGGTGTTCCTGTGTTGGGTGCATAGACATTTATAAGTATTATTTCTTCTTGATGGAGTGTCCCTTTGATCATTATATACTGCCCCCTTTGTCTCTCTTTACCTGTCTTATCTTGAAGTCTACTTTGTCTGATATAAGTATTGCAACACCTGCTTTCTTTTGTTTGCCATTAGCTTGGAGTGTCATCTTCCATCCTGTCACTCTGAGCCTGTGTTTGTCCTTGGAGCTGAGATGTGTTTCCTGGAGGCAGCACATTGTTGGGTCTTGTTTTTTAATCCATCCAAGCATTCTGTGTCTTTTTATTGGAGAATTCCATCCATTTACGTTTAGCATGATTATCGATATATGATGGCTTAATGCTGTCACTTTATCACTTGTTTTCCAGTTCTCCTGCTTTTCCTTTGTTTCTCGTCCTGTGTATTTTGTTCTACCAATTTAGTTATATAGTTTTTTATTGTTGTGTTTCTTTATTTTCTCTTTATTTATTATTTGTGTCTCTGTTCTGCTTTTTTGTTTAGTGCTTACCATGAGATTTGTATTCAAAATCTTGTGGATAAGATAGTCCTTTTTCTGATGGCCTCTTATTTCCTTAGACTAAACTGATTCAGTCCCTTTCCTCTTCCTCTCCTAAGTTGTTTTTTTCACATCTTATTCCATCTTGTGTTGTGAGTTTGTGGTTAAAATGACAAGATTATCTTTGTTTTTCATGTTTTCCTTCCCTTTGTCTTTAATGCTATACTGGAGTATTTGCTGTCCTGCTCTGAATCTGTTTAGCTATTTATCTCCTTACTCTGTGCTTTTTAACCCCTTTCTCCCTTTTGTTTTTCAGGTATGATGGCCTTCTTGAGGATTTCTTGTAGGAGGGGTGGTCTCGTGGCCACAAACTCCCTTAGCTTATGTTTGTCTGGGAAAGTTTTTATTTCTCCGTCATATCTGAAGGATATTTTCACTGGATAGAGTATTATTGGCTGAAAGTTTTCATCCTTCAAAGATTTGAATATATCATTCCAGTATCTCCTAGCCTGTAGGTTTCTGCAGAGAAATCTGCTGAAAGCCTGATAGGGGTTCCTTTGTAAGTTATTTTCTTCTGCCTTGCTGCCCTTAATATTCTCTTCGTCATTCACTCTTGCCAGTTTCACTACTATATGCCTTGCAGTAGGTATTTTTACATTGACATATTTGGGAGTTCTGGTAGCCTCTTCCACGTGGATTTCCATCTTCTTCCCCAGGTTTGGGACGTTCTCTGCTATTATTTCTTTTAACAAGCTTTCTGCTGCATTCTCCTTCTCTCCTTCTTCTGGAATACCTATAATTCTTATATTGCATTACCTAATTGAGTTGAATATTTCTTGGAGACTTTCTTCATTTCTTTTTAGCCTTAGTTCTTTGTCCTTCTGTGTCTGGAGCATTTCAACATGTCTATCTTCGATTATGCTGATACACTCCTCTATGATATCTGCTTGAGTGTTCAGAGAATCCATATTTTGTTTTGTTTCTTCCATTGTGTCTTTCATCTCTGACATTTCTGATTGATTCTTTATAGTTTCAATCTCTTATGAAGTAGCCCCTGAACTCATTGAATTGTTTCTCTACATTCTCTTCAACTTGTTGAGTTTTTTGATGCTAGCTATTTTGAAGTCTTTCTCATTTACATTACATAATTCTGTGTCCTCAGGACTGATTTCTGAGTGCTTGTCATTTTCTCTCTGGTCTGGAGATCTAATATAATGTTCGATATTGCAAGAGGGCGGTTCTGTTTTTTTGCATCCTGGTGTTATTTGGTCACAGTTACCACCTATCACCACTGGGTGGGGGTCAAGAGCCGCATATTCTGAGTCCTCTGCCTTCTGCTGAGATCAAAGGCGCTAGAGCTGGTGCTGGGCCAGTGCAGGGAGGGGCACTTTCTCTTGCGTGCTCTCTGGGTTTTCTCACTCTGCTTTTGCTATCTGCTTTCCTGGGATGTTGGCTTGATAAGGTCACCACTCCCATGAAAGCTTTTGCCCTCATAGAGGGCTTCCCTCTAGGCTTCGAGGGCCCTCAGGGATCCTGACGTTCCCACAAACGAATGTCCCCTCCCCCATTCCTTTGTCTCGGAGGCTGCCCATGGTCCCAGATTGCAGTGGTTTGGGGAGGGAGTGAAGTTTTCTCTTATCCCATTCCACCTCCTCCGTGGGGGGCTCCAGCCTCTCTGCCCTCTGTCGTATGGATGTGTGGGTCTCTCTAACATTTTTTGTGTTGTGTTTGGATGTCCTCTGTTGGAGTATGAATGTCTTTTTCATTGCATGGTGAAAGGGAGAGATTACAGGGAAAGCTCACTCCGTCATGTTGCTGACGTCACTCTTGTTGAGTTTTTTTATGATAGTTATTTTGAATTCTGTCATTTAGATTGAAAATTTCTGTGCCTTCAGGATTGATCTCTGGGTGCTTGTCATTTTCCTCATTGTTTGGAGTATTAATATACCTCCTCAGATATTTGATGGGGTGGATTTGTGCCCTTGCATAGTGGTAGTGCCTGGTCCCAGATTCCACCTGCCACCACTGGGGGTGGGGCCAGGAGCGCTTTATTCTGAGCCCGTTGTTATCTTTGGCATCTTTGCCTGTCCTTTGGAATCTATGTTGACAGGGCCCATCTGTGATTTCCCACTAGCAGCTGCTGCTTTACTAACATATGTGCAGGCTTTCTGGTGGGGGTCCCTTGCTGTGGCTGACCAACCAAGCTGGTGTGCTGGGTGAGGGGAGGGGCACTTTCTTTCGTGTGCACGATCCCAGGAGTGTTCTCACTGTGCCCTCGCTATCTGTTCTCCTGGGGTGCTGGCTTGATGAAGACACCCCCACAATAGCTTAGCCTCCTCTGTGTGGACCTTTCCTATGGCTGGGCAGAAATTCAGAGAGCAAAGGCCTTCCCCTGGAGAGCCACCCTTTCCAGATCTCCTTTCAGAGCCTGCACCCTTGGTAGCTGCCAGGGAGGTAGAGGAGATCCCCTTACCTCCTTCCACTCCCTCCTGGGTGGGGTCCAGCACCTCCACCTTCAGACATATGGCTGCGTGGGTCTCTCAGATGTCTATTGTGCTGTGTGAATGTCCTCTGTTGTCTTATGTCCTTTTCATTGTATCTTATGTGGGAGAATCTAAGGGAAGAGTTCACTCCACCATGATGATGACATCACTCCCAGTAACAGTCTTTAAGTAAAAGACACTCTGATCTGCTTGTAGGACTAACCCAATTCATGGGTGTGGGGAATTGTTTTGATGATCATGCTTTGTGACTTGTAGCAATGGGGTACAGTACATTGAGAGGATCTGTGTGTAATTCTTCAAGACAACTTCATTCAAAATATCTTTATAAGGAATCGGAATTTCCCTTAAGAAAAATGGTACTTCTCACAAACAAAAACCTCGTTGGTTTTTATCTTATGAACACTGGAAAACCTTAAAATAGCGTAATTTACTCTTTCCACGAGCATTAAGAAGCTTCGTGTCAAATATGGGGCCCTCCTTTAACCAGGGCACTTTCCTCTGTGCTCAGAAAGGAAAAGTTCAGGATCTGATGCCTACATTAATCTTGTCATTGGCTTCAAGGGTAAGGAGGTTGGGAGTGTCAGAGGGTGTGTTTCTCAGGAGATCCACCCCACCACGCCTCCAAGGTCACCTTGGACCAGGTGCCCCTGTTCAGGAGGGGCATGGTTCTGGTTGGAGGGCAGGGCCACAGTAGAACTGGGGTTTGTGGCCCTGGCAGGAGTGGTGGGGCCAGAGCAGAGCTCAGGGGACGGGCCCTGGCAGGAGGGGTTAGTGGAGCACTGAAGCAGGCCTTATTGTGGAGGGAAGGGTGCAGGCTGAGTGGAGGGGTGGGGCCACAAAGGGTGGGGCAGAGGCCTGAATTGGAGGGGCAATGAAGAGGGTAGGCCATCCCTGGCTGTGGCCAAGGAGAGGGCCCTGGCCATGGAGGTGGGGATGTTGCTGTAGACAAGCTGGATCACAGGACTGTAGCCCTTGGGGAGAGCTGAGGCACAGAGCATGTGGGGAAACTGAAGGGATCATGGTTAGAACATAGGTGGTGTGTCCCCAGGCAGGAGGGTTGTGGCCTATTCAGAACATAGTAGACAGAAGTGAGTGGCCTAGCTGTGTCTCTGCCACAATTCCTTGTCTTTCCCACCATTCTCTGTTCTGACTCACGATCTTCCATTCTCTCCCACAATTCCCCTTCTCTCCCACAATTCTCCTTTTTCTCCCATAATCCCTTGTCTTTCCCACAATTCCCTGCCCCTCCTAAGATACTCTTATCTCTCCCACAGTTCCTTGTCTCTCCCATTATCCCTTGTCACTTCCACAATTCCCCATACTCTCCTTCAATTCCCCTTCTCTCTCACAATTCCGTGTCTCTCCCACAATTCATTCTTCTCTCCCATGATCCCTTTTCACTCCCACAATTCTCCATACTCTCCCACAATTCCTTCTCTCCCTTAACCCCTTGTCATTCCCACAATTCCCTTTTTCCCCATGATCTGTTATCTTTCCCACAATGGCCTATCTCTCCTACAATTCCTCTTCCTTGCCCATAATCCCTTGTCTTTCCCACAATTCCCTATTTTTCCTGCAATTCCCCTTCTCTCCCATGATCTTTGTCTTTCCTACAATGCCCTGTGTCTCCCACAAGTCCCTTGTCTCTCCCATAACCGTTCATTGTTCCCACAATTCCTTGTCTCTCCCATAATTATCCTTTCTCTCTTTGGTCTCCCACAATGCCCTATTTCTCCCATAATTCCCTGTCCTTTCCACAATACTTTATTTCTCCAACAATTCCTTCTTAGTCCCATAACTCCTTCTCATTCCCACAATTCCATGTTTCTCCCACAATTCTCCTCTATCCCCTGCACCCTTGTCTTTCCCACACTTCCCTGTCTCTCCCAAAATTCCCAACTCTCTCATAACCCCTAATATTCACTATTCCCTGTGTCTCCCCCATTTCTCAGTTTTTCATTGTCTCTGCTAAAACTCTGTTTTCGTCTACAATTTTCCTTTCTACCACATTCCTTCTCTCCTTCAATTGTTTCTCTTACAATTCTGTTCTCCCTGATGATTTATTCTTTCCCACAATTCTCTATTCTCTCCCAGAATTCTCCACCTCTACCACAATTACATGTCTCTCCCACAATTCTCCTTATTCTCCCTTAACCCCTTGTTATTCCCACAATTTCCTTTTATCCCATGATCTCTTGTCTTTCTCACAAGCCTTGTCTCTCCAATAAATTCTTGTTTTTCTCACAATTCCCCATCACTCCCACAGTAACCCATTCTTTCCCCATCTCCCACAGTGCCCTATTTCCCCATAATTCCTTGTCTTCCCCAAAATACTTTATTTCTCCCACGATTCCCTGTTACTCCCATGACTCCTTCTTATTCCCACAATTCCCTGTCTGTCCTGCAATTCCCGTCTCTCCCATAATCCCTTGTTCCCACAGTTATCTGTCATTCCCACAATGTTTTCTCACACAATTCTCCTTTTTCCCCATAATCCCTTGTCATTCCCACAATTCCATGTCACTGCCACAATATTCCATTTTTCCCACACTCCTTTATCACTGCCCTGATCCCTTGTATTTCCCACAATTCCCTGTCTCTCCCACAATTCCCTCTTCTCTGCCATAACCCATCATCTTTCCCATAATTCTCCCTTCTCTCCCATGATCCCTTGTTACTCCCACAATTCCATGTCACTCCCACAATACTCCATTCTTCCCACAATTCCCCTTTTCTTCCACAATTCTCTTCTCTCCTATCAGCTCTTGTCTTTCCCACAATGCCCTGTCTCCCCCACAATGGTCTCTTCTCTCCCATAATCCCGTCATTCCCACAATTCCACGTCACTCCCACAATGCTCCATTTGCTCACGATTCCTCTTCTCTCCCACAAGTCCCTTCTATCCCACAATTCCCTGTCTATCCCACAATTCCCACTTCTTTCCCATGATGCCTTGTCATTCTCACAATTCTCCATCAATCCCACAATTCTCCAGACTCTCCCACAATGCCCCTTCTCTCCCACAATTCTACTTTCTCTCCCATCATACTTGATTCTTCATTGTTTGTCACAAAACTCTGTTTGCTTCTATGATTCTGTTTTCTACCACATTCCATCCCTCCTGCAGCTATTTCTCTTACAATTCTGTTTCCCCCCACAACTCCGTCCTTCACACAGTTCTCCATTCTCTCCCACAATTCTCCACCTCTCCCACAATTCCATGTCTCTCCCACAATTCTCCTTATTCTCCCATAACCCCTTGTTATTCCTACAGTTCCCCATCTTTTTCCATAATCTCTTGTTCCCACACTTACATGTCTCTCCCTCAATACTCCACATTTTCCCAATAATTCACCTTTCTTTCCTATGATCCTTTGTCTTTCCCCCAATGCCCTGTGTCTCCCACAATTCTCTCTTCTCTCCCACGATCCATTGGCACTCCCACAGTTCTCTGATCTCTCCCACAGTTCTCCATTCTCTCCCACAAGTCTCCTTTCTCTCCCACAATTCTCCTTTTTCTCCCATAATCCCTTGTTTCTCCTACAATTCTTGATTCTTTATTGTGTCTCACAAAACTCGATTTCTTGTACAGTTCTGTTTCCTACCATGTTCTATCTCTCTTGCAATTGTTTCTCTTACATTTCTGTTCTCCCCCATACTTCCTTCTTTCCCACAATTCTCCATTCTTTCCCACAATTCTTTCTCTCCTGTAATCCATGTCTCTCCCACAATACTTCATTTTTGCCATGATTCCTCTTTTTCTTCCATAATCCCATCTTTCCCATAATGCCCTATCTTTCCCACAATTCCCTCTTCTCACCCATGATTCCTTGTCACTCCTGCAATTCTCCATTCTCTCCCACAATTCTCTGTCTCTTGCACAATTCTCAATTCTTCCTTATCTTTCACAAAACTCCATTTTCTTTAATTCTGTTTTCTTCCACATTCCATCTCTCCTGCAATTTTCTCTTACAGTTCTGTTCTCACCCATAATTCCTTGTTTCCCACAATTTTCCATTCTCTCCCACAATTCTCCTAACTGCCATAATCCATGTCTCTCCCACAATTACCCCTACTCTCCTATAACCCCTTGTCATTCCCACAATTCATCATTTTCCCCATAATCCTTTGTCATCCCCGCAATTCCACATCTCTCACAATACTCCACTTTTCTCACAATTCCTGTTCCCTCCCACAATTCCCCTTTCTCTCCCATGATCCGTCTTTCCCACAATGCGCTGTTTCTCCAATTTCCCATGATCTCTTGTCTTTCCCACAATTCTGTCTTTTCCACAATTCCCCTTCTCTCCCGTGATCTTTGTCTTTCCCACAGTTCCCTTTCCCACAATTCCCCTTCTCTTCCATGATCCACGTCTTTCCCACAATACCTTGCCTCTCTCACAAACCCCCCCTTTTCCCCCATAATCTCTTGTCTTTCCACAATACCCTATTTCTCTCATGTTTCCACATTCCATCCCACAATTGCCCATTTTCTCCCATGATTTTGGATTCTTTATTGTCTCTCATAAATCTTCATTTTCTTCTACAACTGTTTTCCACCACATTCTCACTCTCCAGAATTGTTTCTCCAACAATTCTCTATTACAGTTTTCTGTTCTCCTCCATAATTCCTTGTCTCCTACAATTGTGTATCTCCCAATGCTCCATTATCTCCCACAATGTTCTGTTTCTCCCACACTGCTGGATTTCTCACACAAGTCCCTGTCTTTCCCGTAATACTTTATTTCTCCCACGATTTCCCTCTCTCCCATGAAAACTTGTCTTTCCCCTAATTCCCCGTCTCTCATACGATAGCCTATTTCTCTCATAATTCTCTTTCCCACAATTTCTCCCACAATTCTGGATTCTTCTTTGTCTCTCACAAATATCCATTTTCCTCAACAATCCTGTCTTCTACCACATTTAATCTCTCCTACAATTCTGTTTCTCCCACATTCTGTTTCCAGCCACACTTAATTCCCTTGTCTCACATTTGCCTATCTTCCACAGTTCTCCCCCACAATCCTTCTGTCTACTATTTCCCCTCTCTCCCATATATTATGTTTCTCCTATAATTCCTTTTCTCTCCCAAAATTTCCCCTTCTCTCCCCTAACCCTTTGTTGTTCCCACAATTTCATGTCTCTCCCATAATTCCCCTTGCTCTCCCATAATCTCTTGTCATTCCCACAATTCTACTTCCCTCCATAATTTCTTGTCTGTCCCACCAGTCTCTGTTCTGAACCACAATCTTCCATCCTCTCCCAGAATTCTCCTTCTCTCCCACAATTCTACATTTTCTACGATAATCCCTTGCCTCTCCTAAAATACTCTATCTCGCCCACAATTCCCTCATCTCTGCCATTATCCCTTGTCACTTCCACAATTCTTCATAGTCTCCTACAATTCCCATTCTCTCCCACAATTCCATGTCTCTCCTAATATTCTCTGTCTCTCCCACAATTCATCCTTCTCTTCCATGATCCCTTGTCACTCCCACAATTCTCCATACACTCCCACGATTCTCCTTCTCTCCTATAACCCCTTGTTGTTCCCATCACTCCCTTTTTTCCCATAATCCCTTATCTTTCCCACAATGCTCTTTCTTGCCCACAGTTCCTCTTTGTTTGCCATGATCTCTTATCTTTCCCACAATTTCTTATCTTTCTCACAGTTCCCCTTCTCTGCCATGATCATTGTCTTTCCCACAAGTCCCTTGTCTCTCTCATAACCCCTTATTGTTCCCACAATTCCTTGTCTGTCCCACAATTACCCATTTTCTCCCTTGCCTTCCACAATGCCCTATTTCTCCCATAATTCCTTGTCTTACCCACAATATTTTATTTCCCCCACAATTCTCTTATTGCCCTAACTATTTCTTGTTCCCACAATTCACCATCTCTCCCAAAATTCCTGACTCTCCTATAACCCGTTGTTCCCACAATTCTCTATATCTCTCACAATTCTCGATTTTTCATTGTCTTTGCCAAAACTGTTTTCTTCTACAATTTTATTTTCTACCACATTCCTTCTCTCCTGCAATTGTTTCTCTTACAATTCTGTTCTCCCTCACAATTTCTTCTTTCCAAAAGTTCTCTATTCTCTCCCAGAATTCTCCATCTCTCCCACAATTACATGTCTCTCCCATAATTCCCCTTACTCTCCCTTAACCCCTTGTTATTCCCACAGTTCCCTTTTTTCCAATGATCTCTTGTCTTTCCTGCAATACCCTGTCTCTCCCACAATTCTCCTTTGTCATGATCCCTTCTCTTCCCAACAAGGCTTGTCTCTCCCATAAACCCTTGTTGTTCCCACAATTCCCCATTCTTTCCCGTCTCCCACAATGCCCTATTTCTCCCATAATTCCTGGTCTTTCCAATAATACTTTGTCTCCCACACTCTATTACTCCATCTCATTCCCACAATTCCCCTGTCTCCCATAATGCCTTGTTCCCACAATTCCTTGTCTTTCCCACAATGCTTGCTCTCTTGCTCTCTTTCTCCCACAGTGCCCCATCTGTCCCACAATTCTGCCTTCTCTCCTATAACCCAGTCTTTTCTCTAATTCTCCCTTCTCTCCCACTATTCTCTCTTCACTCCCATGATCCCTTGTTACTCCCACAATTCCGTGTCACTACCACAATAGTCCATTTTTCCCACAATTCCCCTTCTCTTCCATGATCCCTTGTCTTTCCCACCATGCCCTGTCTCTTCTACAATTCCCTCTTCTCTCCCATGATGCCTTATCATTCCCACAATTCTCCATCAATCCCATAATTCTCCACTGTCCTACAGTGCCCCTTCTCTCCCACAATTCTACTTTCTCTCCCATAATTCTTGATTCTTCATTGTCTGTCACAAAACTCTGTTTCCTTCTACAATTCTGTTTTCTACCACCTTCCATCTCTCCTGCAATTATTCCTCTTACAGTTATATTTTCCTCCACAATTCCATCCTTCAAACAATTCTCCATTCTCTTCCACAATTCTCCACCTCTCCTACAATTCC